>NC_135478.1:177698166-178001196 GCF_052094955.1 Ictidomys tridecemlineatus | reverse complement strand
CCAAACAGAAACAATCCAAGACCTTCAACTGGGGACTATTATAAACTGAAATACATCCACAGGAATACTATTCAACAAACAAGGAGCAATTACTGATACTCATGACATGGGTGAATCTCAAATACATTATGCTATGTGAAATAAATTAGACTCAGAAAGCATGGTGTAATACATGATTTCACTACATAAGATTCTTGGAAAAGGCGAAAGCTATAGGGATAGAAAACAGATGGGTGGTTGCCAAGAGTTGGAGTGAGGAGAGATTTTGCAACAATAAAAAAGAATTGTTCTGGGTGATGAAAACTTCCTATATCTTGATTGTGGTGGTAGCTATACAACCAAACATATTTGTCAAAACTCAGAATTTTGTCCACTAAAACCTACAAATTTTATTGTATGTAAATCATACCCCAATTGATCTGACTTTTAAAGTAAGTGATAGCGCCCCCCTTCTTAAGATAAAGGCAAGCCCCATTCTCTGCTCCTATGAGATAATTTTGGACCCTTGCTATCAAGATGACCCCAGGAACACTGCTGCTCAAAACAATGAAGCAGTTGATCAGAGACCAGACGCTATTCCCTGCTCACTCGGGGCTTCACACAATCTCAGCTTCAGCAGAGCATCCTGTATCCCACCACTGCCCTCTGTACCTGTGCTTCCTACTCTTTCAAGGCTGGGGCTGCCTTTCCCTCAGCTACTTCCCTGGGGTATCTTCTGATGCTGCCATTGTCTGCTTAAAGTCGCCTCCTAGCAGACTGCTCTTCCTGATTCTCCCCAGTTACATTAAGTGTCCATTGTTCTTCTCTGCCACCATGCCCTGTCCTTTGCTTCACAGATCATGATGTTAACTTTTTATGGTGTGTGTAGTGTGTTCGCGCCCACTCGTGTGTATTCATAGACTTGCTATTGTCTACATCCTCCTAGAAAAGGAAGCCCTGTGAAAACAGACACCATTTTTGCCTTGCTCACCCTAGCACGGTGCCTTGCCAAAGTAGGTGCTCAGTAAATGTTTACTGAACCAAGGAGATTAGAGCCTTTGCCTAGGGCAAGAAGATCAAATCAGCAGCAGTACAAGTTTATCCAGCGTTGCAGTTATATTCAGAACCAACAATTGTGGTTTATCCTCTGGTCACAGAGGCACAATGGTGTCTGCACCATGTCCAGCGGCACTAAATCCTGGGTAAAACAGGACATCCACAAGTGCATTTCTGCTCTGAGCTGAAAGACTTCTAGGGTAAGTTCATGGGGTGTGGGCAGAACCAAACCAAGTCATTGTGCACCACACATAATGGTGATCTGTTTGTGTATGTAATACCACAGAATGTACACAAACACTTCTAAAATATGAAAGAATTGGTTTTGATCAATACATTATACAATACCTTCTCACAGTCAATTAATAAGTTAAAGCTTTTCCTAATGAAAATGTGATTAAAAATTAATTTCCTATGTAAACCACCGTCTAAGACTCAAATATTGATTTCTTCTCTAATAATTATAGATCAAATATTTACATCATAGGCTTATATATTAACTAGGTATTTTTCCCTCTTCACCAAAAACTATGTAAAAGTCACCAAACTGAGTATTTCTTGCTCAAGATCCTCTTAACCATATGTCATTTATTTGTTGTAATGGAATCTTTATACCTGCTTTTCTCTCTGCCTGGAAAAATCTTGCCCCTGATGTCCTTAAGGCTTTCTCTGCCTCCCTCAAGACTTGGTGCAAAGGCTACTCTTAATAGATCCATCCCTGATCACCCAATTTAAAAGTCCATCATAGTCCTACCTATACTCTATGTTTTTCTTTCCTGCTTTACTTTTATGCATAGTGTTTATCTCCATCTGCCATACTAGAAATGCAACTTATTTTTTTTTTATTTCACTAGAATCTAAGTTCAGGACATGGTGTAGACACCATTGTGCCTCTGTGACCAGAGGATAAACCAGAGGACACAGATTATTTCTTGTTTTACTCATTTATTTGCTATTATAGCTCCATGTCCTGGAACAGTGTTTGACACACAGCAGGAGAGATAAATATGTGTTGGACGAATATTATATAAATTGATGCAATTTATTTTATCAACCACTTAATACTGAATTAATGACAATAATCATAAATTTCAGGTCCCTTCTAGATAGTGTAGTATTGTTTGCTGTTGCTGGCATGTTCACAGCTCAGGAGTTGCAAGGGTTTAAGTGCAGGGGGACTAACCTTAGATATTTATAACTCTTGAACTGTGGTCATCACTGGGTATTTATTTGAAATTCTCAACACAAACTAAGCAAGTGTCAGGTAAAAGCAACATAATAACTTGTCCTGGGCTTCAGGACTCGCTGTTCCCATAGTGTCAGGCAAGTCACTTAACTCTCTGAGGCTCAGTTGCCTCACTGTAAAAGAGACAAACCACAGGACTTGCTCTGTTCATGCTGAAGTGTGGGTGAAATGAGAGCACCCGCCACCACCCATACACACACACTTTCCTTTCCACCCATTCTGTTTACCGTACTTTTTGGACCCTGATGCCAAAATCTGATAAAGTAACTATAACTAATGGATTACTATGCCTGGGTTTTAAAAACATTAAGAAAGTCTTTGCCCTTATTCTGAAAGAACAATTGAAGAAAAGCTGTGAAGATATAGATTTCAGCCAGGGGTAGTTAATTGTTTGGAGAGCAATGCTCCTTTTGGAATGCACTAAATTAGACATCTAAATGATCGTAGGAAAACTAATTGTAGGTCCTAGAAAATTACTGATTGCATTCTGTAAGCTAGCAAATATCCTGAGCACCTACTATGTACCCAGTACTCCTCTAACAAGTGGCTACACCCAATTACCTTATCTATCCCCGCCCCCCATACACATATATACGCTTTCAAGTGGATCATAGCCAAAGATTTACAATTCATTATTGTCCTGCTACCAAGGAGCAAAGCAAAGGACACCTAAAAGAGAAACCATTTACCCACCCTCAATAAACTCTCAGTGTTGTCTCTAGAATGACAGGAGTCCTGTCTCCAGTCCTGAGCAATATCACTACTGTTCTCATACATCTAATGATATAGTGGTTAAAATGTACTCACCAGCTTCTACATTCTTGTCCTTTGTGTCATGTAAATTCACCTTTGCTCCTTGTTGTCTTCCTCTCTCTTCTATGTTTGTCTCTAGTTTAGCTGTTGATTTATACCAGGCGGGGTACAGTATGGTGGTGGTGGGAATGCATTTTAAATCAGTATACTCTGTCACACTGCACATCTGCACACACACAACAGAATTGTGTACTGTTGGCTTCAGGGTTGGGCTTACTGCATTCTTGGCCAGTTCAGTCTGTACTTCATAAAGGAATGTCCCTGATGTCGGTCTGTGATCATGTATCTTTACCCTTTGTTAATCCTCCACAGAATAGTTACGATTAAGATCTTCTAAGCCTTTCATAAAAGAGGATTTTTTAAAAAAGCATCATGCCCTGTCCATGTTTCTAAGACTATGAGAGACTAAATGAATAAACAAACAAACAAATAAATGGGGGAGGGAGACAGGACATTGCTATGTTGTCCAAGTTGGTCTCAAACTCATGAGCTTAAGCCATCCTCCTGCTTCAGGTGCCGGAATAGCTAGGACTATAAATATATGCAGCGGCAAACAGCTAAAAAATATTTTTACAAATTGGAAAACTCACCCTCCATCTAAACTCTCTGGCTTGTGCCAAAGAAAAAGCATAATCTTGATATTTAAAGCCTCAAAATTCAAGTTCATTTGTTCAATAAAAATTAATTGAAATCTTCCTATGCACATTCAGGTAAAAGAATGATTAACACAGACATGGTCCCTGCTCTCCAGGATTTCTAATGAGACAGTCTGGCACCAAATAAAGGAAATAAGAAACTAATGATTTATTGTATATTTCAAAATAGTTATACGAGAAGATTTTGAAGGTTGCCAATACAAAGAAATAATAAAGATTTGAGGTGCGAAATAGGCTAATTACACTGATTTGATCATTGAATATTGTACACATGTGTCAAAATATCACATTGTGTTTCATGAATGTGCAATTGTGTCAATAAAAAAATTTAAATATTATTTTAAAGGAAAAGAAACAAACCCAAATTATGTTAAGTACTGAGAAAGGAAAAGACATGGGGCAGTGTAAAAGAAAAACAGTAGGGATGAATTTAAAATTGGGGAATGGTGCAAGGAAAGTGTAAGGGACCAGGGCTGGGAGTCAGCCAGGCCAAGGAGAACTGGTGCAGAGCTTTATGGTAAAACTCTGAGATGAGAGGAGGCCAGAGAGGCTGAAGCCCAGGGAGGTGGGCAGAGTGGAAGCTGGTCTTGGCTGGAGGGGCAGAAGCAGGGCCAGGCAAGGAGGCAGGCTCTTCAAAGCTCCACACCCAGCCCAGACCACAACTGACCTCCCAGGAACTTTAGGCCATGGAGAGTGTAATAGGATACAGAGGTATCCTTTGTACCCTCCCTTTTCAGTGCAACGTTGATCTTTTTCCTACAAATAAAGTTCCCATGCTGACTCACTAATTTGGTGAGAAAAAAGAAAGGGTACAGAGAGATGGGAGACGTGCAAGAGGCACATCTTTTGAAGTTTTTTTTAATTTGTATTGGTATATTAAAATTATATGTATGATATATAAGTGGGATTCATTATGTCATATTCACACTTACATATAACACAATTTGATCTATCTCATTCCCCAGTAACTTCCCTTTCGCCCAAGAGGCATTTTGGGGTACATAAAGCTGAAGGCTCAGTTCAACTCCAATTAAAACCAAGTTAAACTCAGAACAAAAACATACTACTGACTCCAAAGAGAAAATGCCCTACCCACCCTGGTGTTACTGTGTCATCACCTAGCACTTGATTTTCTCCCTTTCTGCTCCCCCAGGCTCTTTCCACATCACTAACAGGTATCTTTTTCTTTTTTTCCTCCACTGACTATATCTTATCCCTAAAGGTGGTGTCAGGAATAAATGTAGCAGTTGGTGTGGCTCATTGAAGTCAAGGTTCTAAGACACCACAGTGCTTGCTTTGGTTTAGGTGACCTTGCTAAAGGATTCACCAGGTGAGAAGCAGAGCCAGATATAAGAGAGAGGAGATGCTTCCCTGACTAAAATCTTCACCTACCAGTGGCTGGCAGAAATGTAGGAAGGACTGAATAGCAGGTCCACCATCGCCCAAACCCTGGTTTGGGGTGGGCCAGTGTTCACAATTCTCCTCTCTGGCATTAATCTCTGAAAGATGATTTGACAGGATGCCTCACACCCCTTGGGCTATTCAAGTTTCCACATAGTAGATGGAAGAGGCAGATTGGTTTAGTAATAAAGTTTCAACAGCAGTTTCAAGACAAATGGCATGTGACCTTGCCAGCAGTGCAGGAAGGATAACCTAGCATGCAGTCAACACTTAGAAAGATAGCCATATCCTGGCAAAGCCCACTTGATTAACACCTGGATGCATTTCTGACTAACTCAATTTCTCCTGCACAATGGGAAAAGAGTTCATCAATTGCAGGTGGCCAGAAGGTTTTCTCCACAACCTATCTCCACAGCTCTCTGTGGAGCTTTTGAAAAGAATAGCATCCTAAGCTTTTGAAAAGAATAGCAATGGTTTATTGACTGCTTATCACAAGTTGGAGCCTGAGCTAACCATCTGATCTCCTTTAATTCCCAGGCAACTCAATGAGGCAGGTACTAGCACCTGCCTATTTCAGTGATGAGGAAAGATGAAGCCACTGTTAGAGGTGGAGTCAAATTCAAATAGCTTGACTCCAGATCCCTGCACTCCTCCCCCTTCATACTATTTACTGTCATCTCCATTTGCTGGCACCATTCTTCTACATCACCTCTATCTAGGGTACCTGAGGAGTTGAGAGAAGGGAAAGGGATTCACACAGTCCAATTGCACCTCCCCTAAGCTAGGCATTGTGCAAGGAGCTTTTACAAATATTTCCCAAGTTAATTGTTACAATTCTATAGCTAATAGCTAACATTAAGCACACTGTTCCAAGAGCTTTACTCATCTAAGAACAGAAAAACTCCATGAAGGATATTCTGTTATTTTCCTAAATTTAGAACATGAAGAAACAGGATCAGATAGAGGTTAAGTAACTAGTCCAAGGTCATACAGCCATTACGTGGCAGAATTGAGTTTAAAGGCAGCTCCAAAAATAAGGGTTTCAACCTCTTCATATGCTACCTCTCAGGATGGGCAAAATGGAGTTAAGATGTTGTCCAGCCCAAGGTCTCAAAAGTAAGAGGGGCCCATCCAGGGCTCAGAGCCCAGATTTGTTTGACACCCCCATACTTGTTTCCGATTGCACCTCACTGCTAGAAGACTCTGGGAAGTGCTTTTTCCCACCTTGTGGAAGAAATTCAGATAAAGCCTCCTGTTCTGATTATGTTCTTTCTCCTTCATTTCCCCCTACCTCTTTTCTTTCCCCAATTTCTCTTCCCTTCCTCTTGTCTTTTCTTTCCTTTTCTCCCTCTCCCTCGCCAGTAACACTCAGAACACAACAAGGACATGATAGGTTAATGTGTAGCAATGCTCATTAATTCAAGCAGACTTTTATATAGCTCCATAGAAAATGCCAATCTGCCCAGAAGCCTGTTAATAACTGGAAAGTGCTTATCTCAAGAAATGGTGATGAATTGGTCCAATTGTTGGACAAAGGGGCATTTC
Organism: Ictidomys tridecemlineatus; assembly: GCF_052094955.1. Taxonomy (NCBI): domain Eukaryota; kingdom Metazoa; phylum Chordata; class Mammalia; order Rodentia; family Sciuridae; genus Ictidomys; species Ictidomys tridecemlineatus. Next base: position 177,994,500 of record NC_135478.1, on the reverse strand, counting down.
CGTTTTCGTTATGATCAGCCAATCAACAAGATCATTAAGTGCTCACTGGACTGATTGTTTAATAATTTGGTCAAGGGTTTGGTTACTGACGTGGTTGTTCAGATTAACCCAATTACAGTCTTATCCTGAGGCCGGATCCCAGGAAGCCAGCAGTTACTAACGTAGAGGCTGACAACAAAGTTTCTAGTTTGTTGGCCTGGAGAAAATAAGGTTTCTAAAAGACCAAAAATAAAGGAATTTACAAAAGCCATCAGTACCTAAAAGACTCCAGGAGACTTTTGGTACATGACACCACCTGTACACTTTCTATTTATGTTCTAGTGCTGTCCAGGGATCTACCTTGATCCTTTTCTTTTATCTACCTGCCTCTTTGTTCCCCATAATGCCTTCAAGTCCCCTCTCTTGCTGATGACTCCCAGATCTGTTTCTCTAGAACACACACTCAACAGGTGTTTCTAATCATCTTTCTAAAGTCTCTACTTGGCTATCTCTCAGGAATCTTAAATTCAACCAAAAATAAATTCCTTCTTCTTTTCTCCCACACGATTCTATTATTCGTATGTCTCAGCCTTACAAATTTAAATTCTTGACTCTTCCTTGAGTCCTCCCCCTCCTACACTCCATACTCGGAAAAGTTCCTTCAGTTTGTACTAAGAAGGTGCCTTCCCATTAGCCCCACCTGCCTTGGTTCATTGTCTCCGACAGGGATTATATTATTGTTATTACCTTGTAACAAGTCTCTGGGATAGAGTATGTATCTGCTTCCCCATTTGTTTTCCCTTAAAATCTCTACACTACTTATGGGCAAGAATTGAGTCTTATTCATCTTGAGATGCCTTTGCTGGCAGAACGGAACTGGTTTCCAGCACTTCAGTTCACTATTCCTATTGCTACAGAAGTTCACTTTCTACAAATCAGTCATCCCCCTTTTCCATGAGTTTCCTATTACTTACAGAATTAAGGCTAAGCACATTACCATGCCAAGGTCTTTCACAATCTGGCCACAGTCTCATTCTCCACCTCCTACTCCTATAAGAATATTTTTTTTCCATCTACCTGAATTTCCTCCTGAACAGAACATGTTCTATGTGTTCCCATGTCTTTATGTTCGGTGCTGCTCCAAAAGGTATGATCTCCTGTGCATTCATCCCAAAGTTGCCTGGAAGATATTTGCTTATCTTTTAAAACCCAGCTCAGTGTTCCATCCTCAGAGACACTTTCCCAGACACCTCCCAGGCAGCTCTTTCCTCGGCAACCATCCCTCACCTTGATTTTTTTCTCCATGTATGATGCTGTTTTGCAAAGATTTATTTATTTGTATCACTGTTTGCATTAGTTTCCGCTGGCTGTTGTAATAAGTTAACCCCAGACTGGGTAGTTTGAAATAATACTTTCACAGTTCTAGAGGATAGAAATCTGAAATCAGTATCATAGGTTAAAATGAAGGTGTCAACAGGACTATATTCTCTCCTGAAACTGAAGGGGAGAGTGAGTTTCCTATATTTCCAGCTTCTGATGGCTATTAGAGTTCCTTGGCTTGTAGCCTCATTACTTCAGTGTCTGCCTCCATCATTATATAGTATAAGTTTACGTGTGTGTGTGTGTGTGTAGTCTCTCTACCTCCCTCTTTTAAGGATGCGTGTGATAGCATTTAGGTTCATGTGGATAATCCAATATAATCTCCCTACCTCAAGATCCTTAATCACATTTGCAAGAGGTTCCCCCCCAATAAGGGTAACATTTACAGTTTTCAGGGAGAATTAAAATATGATATTTGGGGGGCCACCATTTAGTCCCTAACTGTCCCAACTGGGACTTCCTTAAGAGCAGGGATTGTGTCTTATCATTTTTTATTCCCAGCATTTAGCACTAAATAGACATTCAAAAAATGTTTAATGAATGGTGGGAAAATAAATGAACTAAACTCTTGTTCTGAAGGTATTGATAAGACAATAAGCATTCAACAATCATTACTTATTATTATTCATTACTCATCCAAAAAGCCTTTATCATTTTTATGTAATGATAAAGGTACTGCACTAGGCACAAGAAGTACAATAACAACATAAAACAGTCATAAATCCATATTTTGAAGGAGCATGCATAAATAAATATATGATCACACTGTATAATAAGGATTGGGAAAGAAAAGTGCAAGGATCAGTGAGAGAAATTAAGGGGGTGGAAATTATCGAAGGCCTCTTTGTGGAAGCCTCTCCATAGACAAAGAACTGAAGGATGAATAACAGCTAAGCGGAGGTGAGGAGGTGATTATTCTAGGCAAAGAAAACAGCATCAACATACGCACAGGCTTTAAGGAAGTACACAGCTTAGTGAGCTCAAGAAACCGAAGGAGGCTAGAGGGTGACCTGAAGGACAGGGAGACTGGTGAGGAGACTGGTGGGGCTTTGGGATCATGTTACAGATTTTGATTTTTGAGTTTAGATTGGAACAATAGGAATTTAAGGTCATTGAATGATGTGAACAGATTTCTAATTTAAAAGATGCCTCTGGCTGCTCATTTGAGGACTGGTAGGAGAGGTCAAGGGAAGAAGGAGAATGAGGCCACGGCAGGAGTTCAGATGAGAGGTGATAGAGTAACATGGTAGCAGCCGATAAGGAAAGAGGTACAGACATTTGAGACATATTTGGAGAGTAGAATGGATAAGTCCATGCTAAATCACAAATACCTTTTTTTTTAAGTATTAAAGTATTTTTTAAGCTCAAATGTCCATCTGGTCTGAGTAGAAAAAAATTACAAAAGTCAATGAAATATGTATCTACAATAGTTTTACTTTCAATAGCATCTGTCAATGGGGCAAGAGTAGACTTTTCGGCAAATAGTGTGGAAACCACTAGATTTTGACAAGCAAGAGAATGAAGCTGGACTCCTACCTTTTACCATACACAAAAATTTCCTCAAAATAGATTGAAGATTTAAACATAAGGACTCTTAGAAGAATTCTTAGAAGAAAACATAGGGATAAATTTTCATAACCTTGAAAAAGGGAATGGATTCTTAGATATAGAATCAAAACATAAAAAAACAAAAGAAAAAATAGAAGTTGTACTTCATCAAAATTAAAAATGTTTGTGCATCCAGGGTAGTATTAAGAGAGAGGAAAGGCAGCCTGAAGAACTAGAGAAAGCATACCTGGCAAGGGCCCAAGAGCCAGGATATGGAAATATCTCTTATAATAAAAAACAAAAGATGAACAACTCACTTAAAAAGAGGCAAAGGATTTGAACAGATATTTCTCTAGAGAAAATAAGCAAATGAAAAGAAAAGCAACATCGTTACTTTAGGGAAATGTGAATCAGAACTACAATGAGAAACCACTCCATACACACCAGGATGCTCATAATAAATTCTTTTTAAAAAATAAAATAATAAGGGCTGGGGATGTGGCTCAAGCGGTAGCGCACTCGCCTGGCATGCGTGCATCCCGGGTTCGATCCTCAGCACCACATACAAACAAAGATGTTGTGTCCGCCGAAAACTAAGAAATAAATATTTTTAAAAATTCTCTCTCTCTCTCTCTCTTTAAAAAAATAAATAAAAATAAAATAATAAGTATTGACAAAGATGTGGAGAAATTGAAACACTTACACATCACTGGTAGAAATGTAAAATGATTTAGTCACTCTATAAAACAGTTTAGCAATTCCTGGAAAAATTAAATATAGAATTGCCATATAACTTCACAATTCTAGACATAGGTATATCCTCAAAAGAACTGGACATAAATATTCAAACAAATACCTGGCACACAAATGTTCAGAGCAGCACTACTCACATGGTCAAAAGGTGGAAACAACTCAGTATCCATCAACTGATGAATGGATAAATAAATTATGGCATACATACAATAGAATATTATTCAGACATAAAAAGGAATGAAATCCTGATAACTGTCACTACATGGATGAACATTGTGCTAAGAGAAGAGGGCCAGACATAACAGGTCATGCCCTGAATAATTTCAGTTAGACATCCAGAACAGGAAGCTCCATCAAGACAGAAATTGCATTAATGACTTCCAGGAGCTGGGGGAAGGGCAAAGGGAAAGGAACTGCTTAGTGGGTACAGAATCTCCTTTGGTTGGATGAAAGTGGTCAGAATTAGACAGAAGTGATGGCTTAAAGTTTATAACTGTTCTAGATGCCACTGAATCTATGCTTTAAAATAGTTGATTTTATGTTATCTGAATTTCATCTGGAAGAAAATAAGTCAATGGAGTAGACTTTTGAGTAGAGTCAGATCAGAGAGATAGTCCTGCAAATTCCTTCCTTTCTCATTTTGTAAAGAAAATACAAGTTTGACCCTCTGGGCAGATTAGATCAGTGGTGGGGCCCAAGGAAGTGCTGTGTTTTACAGATGCCAAAAGGATATTTGTGTGATGTTTTGTTTTGGGAACCCAAATTACTGGTTATACTGAAAAACAATGACATCATAAAATGACATGTGAATATTCTCAGAAGAGAATAAAATAATTAAATATAGAGACTGAGACATATAAATATTTGTCAGCTGAGCAAAGGAATGAGACCAGAATATTCCAAATCAGCAGGGGATGGAGTGATAGGAGTGGGGAAATTTGTCTGGTTTTAGTACCAAATACTCCAAAGTTGTATTGCTTAAGGGATTGAGGGGGCCAGAAGGAATAGAGATTGACATAAAAGTGGATTGAGCATTGAAGACAGATGCTTGCTTATTTCCAATTCTATAATTTTCTCAACTGTCAAAGTTAGATCTACCTCAGCAAAATTATAGGCCATAGCAAGAATGCATTGAAAATTCCAGAGCCTGGGCCAATATTCTACTTCTAAGGAACTCATTCCCAAATGACTCATATATTGCCCTTCATTGCATTCACCAAAAATAATACAGTCCATCGAAATCACATGTCCCCCATGTAATCTTAAGGAAAATATCAGATAAATCCAACTGAAGGACATTCAACAAAGTACCTGACATTCCTCATAATTGTGATGATCAGTTTTATATCTCAACTTGGCTAAACTATAGTACCCAGGTATTTAACACTAACATAGGTCTTGCTGTGAAGGTGTTCTGTAGATATCTATAATAGTTTAATATCTATAATAGGTTGACTCTAATGAAAGGAGATCACCTTTAAAATGTTGGTGGGGTCTCGTTCAATCAGTTGAAACCCTTGAAGCAAAACCTGAGGTTTCCCAAGAAAGAAGAAGTACTGTCTCAATACAGAAGCATTGACCATTGTCAGTTTCTGGTCTGCCCCATAGACATCAAACTTAGAACCTGCAACATCCAATCCTGCCTGACTTGTCAGCTGCCAGCCTGCCCCACAGTCATATCAATTGCTTCCTAATTAAACAAATACAGATGGATGGATAGATAGAGTCTTCTGTTGGTTCTGTATCTCAGGAGAAATGAATAAATACAGTCATTAGGTAAATTCTTTTTATAATCTGAAAAGAATATGAACTTTGATTAGTAATAAGTATCAATATTATTGATTAATTGAAATGGTAATCTATAATAATTTGAGATGTAGGAGGTGGAACTACATGCATATGGGAAGTCTCTACTATCTTGCAATTTTTCTGTAAGCCTAAAACTGAAATTTTAAGTAGGTATTTTTTTCCCCTTTCTAAGGAACCAAAATAAAGTTTGCATTCAAATGTGCCTTCCATAAGGCTATAACTATTTCACATTAAACAAAAAGTAATAAATATAATTATATAGATATATAAATCTTAACATAAACATAAACCAGGGATTATTGTAATATTTAGATTATTTAGCAGACCACTGAATCAAAGTGACAAGAAAAATCCAGAGAATGCCTTCATTAAGCATTTCTGAGTTTGCATCCCCAGAGAAGGACCACTTCTCTTTATGTCTATTTTTTTTGGCTTTGGCCTGACACAGGATGAATTTGACGGGCACCGTGATTTTGAACCATGTGAAACTGAAGTATCAGTGTTCATACAAACTTCATTGGGACACAGTCTTGCTCATACATTTACGTGTTCTCTGTGGCCGTTTTGGGCCATAACACTAGAGTTGTGTAGTTGCAACAGAAAGTGTATGGCCTACAAAGCCTAAAATATTTATCTGGCCTTCTGTGCAGAAGTGTGCGAGCCCTGCTATAGATTGTAGTCTATATCACCTCCATATAAGTATACACTTGTGTATCTAGAGTACTTTTCATAGAACTGAAAAAACATGTGTGTGTTACCAAACCTTGATTGTAAGCCTGTTTTCCAGACCTTTCCTTCCACAGACTATTGAGAGGAGAAAAGGGGTGGAGAGCTTTTCTGTATTATCTAGACCACTCCTGTATGAAAGTCACTGAACAACTTGAGAAATCTGTTGGCTAAATCATGTAAAAATCTGAATTGTCCACTAAAGATCCCACAAGGACAATATTGCCTTGACATTGTCCACAGAATGCTTCTACATACAAATTACAGCAGCCTTTATATTTGTCAGCCAAACTAGTATCAGACAGATAAATAATGCTATTTGAGCCTGATCCCTTCCTTTCTTTTCTTCCTTCCTTCCATCCTTCTTTCCTTCCCTCTTTCTTTCTTTCCTTCTTTCTCCCTTACCCCTTTTCAATTTAGCTTTTCCAAAGAAGGGAATGACCATCTCCACCTAATAAAAGTGACTCTGAAATTTTATTTTTCACAGTCTATAAAAATTGGAAGAAACTGATTAGGAAGCAAAATGCTGATTAAGTAGTTCAGCCAATCATTGATCAACATTTTTTTCACAGAACCAACTTATTTCAGTTTAATTGTGAGTACAGACTAAATGTCTAACTTTCCAAAATGATATGTTTGGAATCATCAGCATATATATTTACATTGCAAGTGTTATACTAGGTGAGCACATAAATGAGATTGACAGGCATGTGGTAAAACTGATGTTAACAATATAATAATTAACCTTTATGGAACTCCTATTTATGGGCCAAGAACTATGCTGTGATTTCCGAACATGTCCTCATATTACCCTCACAACAAAGGTGTAAGGTGGATACTATTGTTTTCTGTTACAGATAGAGAAGCTAAAGCTTAGGGAAGTTAACATGTCAGGGCACCCAGCTAATGGGTAGCAGAACCAAAATTCTCAGCTAGTTTTGCTCCTGTTATGAGGTCACCTTATTAAATGTATTAGTGTGCCTCTTTTTTTTTCTATGTATATATTACCATGTTGTTTCATTTTTTCTCTCAGATGAATACAACCATCTCCCTAAAGGCATACTGAGGATTTGGATGAGCTCAGGAGTGTTACAGTGGGAAGGAGAGAGAGAGAGTGAGTTAATATTCAACCTGGACATCTAAAAGCAGATTCCTAATTCCTTAGCAAAACAATAGATAGGCTTGAAAGTCAAGCTCTGTCATCAGGGAAGGGGATTTTTCTAAATTCTCTTATCTCCTCTGTTATCAAATAAAGAACCATGCCTGGGAAAGTTGTTCAGTGACCTTCATACAGAAGATGTCTAGATAACACAGAAAAGCTACCTGCTCCCCTTCTCCTCTCATTGGTCTGTGGAAAGAAAGGCAGAGTTACACATCAGGCAGACATACATGTTGACATTTTCCCTTTCTGTGCCAATGCCCTTGAGAGAAGAGGAGCAGTAGATCAGGTGAATAGAAAGCTTAAATCTGCGAGGGTTCTGCCTTGCTTTCTGTGGAAGACTCTGGGAAGGAACCACTTCAGGAAGAGTCCTGTACCAACATGGAGGCAGCCAGGTTGAAGTAAATTCAAATTGCAGGATGGTTAGGCAGGAGGAGAGCCTTACTTTAGTTCTCCTAATGGATATCAGTCCTACTTGGATATTAGGCATTGAGGGATCCACTATGGATGAGAGTATAGAATCTAGCTAAGGAATCTGCCACAGGCAAGTGTCTCCAGTGTGTCCTCAGGCTCTGTGAAGGTCAAGGTAAGGTTGAGGTGTCAGGGAGAAGAAGAGCAGCCTAACCACAAGCCAAGAGAGAAGACCACTCCCCTTCCTCTGTCACAGACACCAGCAAAATAACAGGGGACTGGTCTAGTCACCCTCGGCAGCTGCCAGACCAGGATGTGCCTCTTACTACTTCATTATCCTCCCCTACAGGCACTCCTCTGCCCACCCAGTCCCCCAAACATGCAGTAACATCTGGAAGAGAAGGGCCAGAAATCCAACAGATTGAACATTGTCTCCAAAAGAAAAAGAATATTTAATTCTAAAGAGACTATTTCAAGTATTGATGAAACTAGACTATGTAATTAAATTAAAATATAATTTCCTCCACTGAAAAATGGAGAATTATAAAGAATATCTTATAAATAAAAATATTCATGTCCTCAGTGAGAGTCTTCAGACAAAATCTGAGCACCGTGAATGAATCTATCTGATCTCAGAGCCTGAGCTCTAGCTGTGAATTCTAATTCCAGTGTAGGTTAATGATAAAGCTTTGGTCAAAAATCTTAGAAATTTTAAACATTTGAACATTTCTCATGCACATTTGTTTTAGTTGAAGTGGTGGCAGAAGGTATATCGCATGCTATAACAAATAATAATGATATTCCCATTGGATGGTTGTGAGAATTAAGGTCTTAGAAGAGAGCCTAGCAAGAGCTGTGTGATTGCTAGCATCATCATTATTATTTTATATGGCAAATGTAATATTAATTGACTTGCTGGTTCATGTTCATTTCCTACTAAGTAGCATCCACAGAGTTTAAGTGGTTTTGAGCCACCCCCAGCTTCACACATAGGTCCTGATTACTGATCTCTCAGATTACCAATCTATCCCCTTGCCATAGTGATTGGCACAAATCACAAACTGGCTTCACCAGAGTAAAGCTGGCCCTTCTGTTTAATGTTTTGTGGGAAAAACTCTCTCTTTATACAGTGTGGTGAGTAAAACTATGACCTAAAATTGCTGAAGACTATTTTGCTACTGTATTAACTGTATTACTGTATTAGGCTGAATGAGCAGTTCACAAATTTTCTGGGCTTAGGATCATTTTGTACCCTTAAAAAATTTTGAGGGCCACTATGAATCTTGTGCTTTTTAGTTTCAAATATTTAATGGATTATAAATTAAATTTGAGAATTTTAAATTGCTACTTCATTTAAAATAACAATAATAAACCTCTAATGGGTTAAAATAAACAACATAGTTTTAACTTTTAAAAACATATTTAATTTGGGCTGGGGTTGTGGCTCAGTGGCAGAGCGCTCGCCTAGCACATGCAAGGCCCTGGGTTCGATCCTCAGCACCACATAAAAATAAAATAAAGGTATTGTGTCCAACTACAACTAAAAAATAAAACATTTTTAAAAATATTTAATTTTCCAAAATGAAAGATAAAATTAGAAGAGTATACTTTTTACATTGTTTGCAAATCCATTCAATATCTAGTTTAATAGAAGACAGCTAGATTCTCATATCTGATGCATTCAATCTGTTGTTACTTCACATAGCCTTTGGAAAACTCCCTTGTGTGCCTGAGAAAGAATGAGAGTGAAAGACAAATAACATCTAAATATTCGTACTAGTTTACTATTTTTCTGGTGGTGGGGGATGTACCAGGAACTAAACTCAAGGACACTCAATCACTGAGCCACATCCCCAGCCCTATTTTATATTTTATTTAGAGACAAGTTCTCACTGAGTTGCTTCCTGGCTTTTGCTGAGTCTGGCTTTGAACTCAAGATCCTCCTGCTCAGCCTCCCAAGTCACTGGGATTACAGGTGTGCAACACCACATCTGGCTAAGTTTCCTATTGTTGCTACAACAAAGTTGCACAAACCTAATGGCTTAAAACAATATAAATTTATATTATCTTACACTTCCGGAGGTAAGAAGTCCAAAATCAGTCTCACTGTGCTGAAGTCAAGGTGTCAGTAAGGATGTTTCCCTCTAGAGTCTCCAGGTAGAGTCCTTTCCTTGGCCTTGTTCCATTTATGGAGGCTGCCCGCTTTCCTTCATTTGCAGCTCCCTCTTCTCTCTCTAAAGCCCCCAGTGTAGTATCATCACAGGTTCTTCTTGAACTCTACTCTCATTTCTCTCTTGTAAGGAATCTGTAATTTTATTGAATCCATTCAGATAACCCAAGGATATATCTTCCCATCTCAAGATCCTTAACTTAGCAGGGTGCAGTGGTGCACACCTGTAAATCCAGCAGCTGGGGAGGCCGAGGCAGGAGGATCACAAGTTCAAAGCCAAACTCAGCAACACCCAGGCGCTAAACAACTTACTGAGCCCTGTCTGTAAATAAAATACAAAATAGGGCTAGAGATGTGGCTCAGTGGTTGAGTGCCCCTGAATTCAATCCCTAGTACCCACAAAAGGGAGGGAGGGAGGGAGGGAGGGAGGGAGAGAGAGAGAGAGAGAGAGAGAGAGAGAGAGAGAGAGAGAGAGAGAAAGATCCTTAACTCAATCACATTTGCAAAGTCCCCTTTACTACATAAAGAACATATCCCTAGTTCCAGGAATTAGGGTGAAGACATCTTTAGAGGGCCATAGGCTACCTCACTATTATTATAAAATAATCTGTTAAAAAAAAAACCAGGGGTCCTAGTTGCCTACACTTCAGAGACCCAAAATAGTACTGGTTTACACAAAATGACTACCTCTTTTCCATATTGCAGATAAGACATAAGCCATTAAAGGTTGTCACAGCAGTTCAACAGTGTCAAGGATCCAGACTCTTTTAACTTTTGAAACACCTTAATCTCTAGGGTCCAGATGATTTTGCCTTCAAAGGTGTCACCATCTGTATGGTTCAAGATGGATTATTACCATGTCCAAATTCTATACAGCAGAAAGGAGGAGATACAGAGGAGGGCACTCTCCCCTCCTGCCTTCTGTTCATATCCTATAAGCCAGACCTGGTCATGAGGTCATGCCATTAGCTGACCAATCATGGATCCAACTACAATTCCTACTGGAATCAATGAGTAGTTTCTACCTTAGTTTTCAGGAGGAAAAATCTAAGCTGGTGATGGAGATTACAAAGAATAGACAAGCCAAGAAATTCTCAAAAGAAAGGAAGCCAGATCAAGCCTATTCCGAAGCCTACATTTGAACTTTCCAGTTGCATAAAACATTACTTTTTCCTGATGTCAAAACCTATTTGATTTGGAGTTTCAGTTATTTGCAGCCAAAACTATGTGCCTCAGTAATTATCCAGTATTTCCCCAATCAAAAAGAAGAAATGCAGGGCATTACAGAACTTTGGAAAATCTTGAGGTGAAGGCATATTTTAGATAGTTAATCAGTGCTGGATAGATGAATGATAGAAGTCCAATCACAGCAAGCTTGTTGAGAAAATTGTAGAGCAGATGCTGATTTCTGTTATAGGAGCCAGAGACCTTGCAATTGATATTCCTGAAGCTCACAATAGATATGAGAATGTCTGATTCACATTCTTTGGTGTCAAAATTGTTCCCTTTACAGACACAAGGAAAAAATATCTGAAAATATCTAAGAACTGTAAGAGGAGGAAATGAGTATTTTCAAATCAACAGGAAAGAAAAGATAGGGACAAAAAGAAACCCTACCATCAGGAAAATCCAAACACCACAGGGGTCTTCATTGCTGAGCCCAGTCTCACTTAATGTCTGAAAACGTGCTCTGGAACAGGAATCTTTATTTCTGACAATGTTTTTTGGAAAGTGAAAGGACAAGCCACTAAGACTGAATGTGTTTTGGAGATTTCTCAGGGCTATATAGAAATGCAAAGTAGATGAAATTTGGAGTTGATAACAAATTCAAATTATATGTATAATGAATTTTTGAGATGACCATTTTTAGTCTAAAGTGGATGTAGAATTCACAATAGCCTGTCCTGATTTTGACTGCCTTTCCTTGCTGGATTAGCCTTGCTGTTGAATGTTTAGAACAAAAAAGAAAGCCAGTGGGAACCCAGACTCTAATATTTTAAAACAAAGTAATGCAGTACTGACTGCAAGTACAAAAAAGTCAATTATTAGTATTAATAAATTGTGTCAAGAAAATTCTTTTCTTTTCAATAAAGGGAGTTATTTTTTGCTCCTTTTCATGCCCAGTTGCCCATGATTTATGTGTTTCTCCCTCTGTTTCTAAAATCTTAATTACTTGGTAAAGAATAAAGTTCACAATACCTGCCTGTTCAGTTTCTTCATAATGAATTCAACAAAACATCCAAAGATTATAAATAGTGGGACAAGCAGTCCTTAAACTCACAATGGACTGCATTACTCAAAAAGATAAAATAAATCAAGAGATTAAGAGTCAAATCTGATTTTCTCACAGGAACAATGTTACAACAGCAGGGTTATGTTTGTAGCCAAATGTCAGATCCCATACTATTTTTATTTTTTAAGAAATGACCACAAATATCCCATTCAATTGGTTCTACATTGTCTAGAAACCATTCAATAATACACATTTCAATGTGTACATAAATCAATTACCAATTCAGGACAATAACCAAGTATAAGAACTGTACTTATTTAAGAAGGGAATGTTAACAAGATGAGAACAGAAGCCCTGGGGGAACAGCAGGCCACTCCAAGAAATGATCATACCTTGGGCTCAGGAGGCGGAGTGGTTCCTGGGAAATTGCCTACGTATAGAAGAAAGAGGAGCCCTGAAAAGTCAGAGCCACGGAGGGAAGGTAAGGGCACCCTTCAATCTCGCACATGAATTGGGAGGACCCAAGGTCAGCCCACGTGCAGAGGAGAGAGGCCTAAGTGCCTGGCTGTACCAGGTGGTAGTTCTTCTATTCAGAGTAGAAAGAGCAGTGCCTACTTCTTCTATTACAGCATCCAGGAAATCAATTTCTGCCTTATCCACCAAAACCATTTAAAAATAAAAGATTAGTGCTATTTAAAGAAATAAAATAGGTTATTATAGTGTTTTCATCTAAGTCTACTGAAGCAACCAAAAATCTCCTCTCAATTGACTCTTGATCAACTTTGTTAATAAGTAAGTTAGGGTGATGGGTAGGAAATTTCATTTGTATCCCATTTTTCCATAAAGTTTATTACTTTGTTTTGAGAGAGAGAGAGAGAGAGAGAGAGAGAGAGAGAGAGAGAGAGAGAGAATTTTTTAATATTATTTTTCAGTTTTTGGTGGACACAACAACTTTTTTTATTTTATGTGGTACTGAGGATCGAACCCAGCACCCGGCGTATGCCAGGCGAGGGCGCTACAGCTTGAGCCATATCCCCAGCCCAAGTTTATTACTTTTTTACAATGAAAAAAAAAGTAATAAACTTTATGAAAAGATGGGATAAAAAATGAAATTTTCATTATAAAAAAGTAAAACTTATTATTTTTTCATGTCACTTTGGTACCAAAAGAATTTTTCCATTTTGAAAATGAATATGGAAAGGACAGTTGAGAAATGGATTGACTTGTATCACACTAAGGAAAAGTAAAGAAGAAAATGAAATAGAATGAGAGAACTAATTGATGCAAAGTCATGAGGGTTGACAGAGAAGTCAGGGCTTCCCCCTGCTTACCCATTACTCAAATAAGAACCATGAGTGTTTCCAGAACACTCTAGTTTGAGAAGGAAGGGGTGTGACTGTGAGAAAACTTGACTCCAGGAGTAGCTCAGAACTCTGCTAGTGCAGAGTTCTATGGCGACAGCAGCAGCAACCCTTCCTCCTTCCAGAAGAAACTCTCCAAGAGCTCCACCAGCTCCCCAGCTGTCAGGACGCTATCAAGTACTGCGGTACTTGGCTAGTCTGTGATTCCAAAGTAGGCTCAAGGACAAAGGGGGAAGAATGAAGGGATTTGATGATTAAAATGATATTGTCAGAAAATTCACTTGGTAACAACATGTAGTATGAATTAAAAGATATAATAGTAATAGGCAAAACCTGTAGAGATAAAGTAGAAAATAGCATTTATTGAGCACACTATGTGCCAGAAACTTCATTTGCTTGCCTCATTTAAATTCTAAAATAGCCACCCTCCTACCCTGTAGGGGTTATTATTTCCATTTTATACATGAGGAAATGAAAGGGTGATTAAGTGGCTTGTTCATGTTCTCTGGTGCAAGTAAAAGTGACAATGTATCAAGATCAGAGCAGAGAAAGCCCCATTGAGAGGGAAGGATGAAACCAAGAGATGCCTGTAGAAGAAAGGGGATTTAGCAACTCTACAATGAAGTCAGAAAGGAAAGAGGAATTGAGACTGATTGTAAGCACTCACGCCAGAGTGATAGGAAAGTGATGAGAATGAAATCAGGGAAAATATGAGATTAATTTTTGTAGGCAAAAAGGAAGCATTAAAAAATCCAGCAATACAGTATGGTATGTATTAAAAAGAAAAATCCTCTTCTTCTTTTTCTCAATCCTTTTCTGAAACCATAATGACTATTTATTGCTTCTTGAGTATTCTTTCTTGAAATTTATTTTTATATCAATATGATCACACATGACAACTCTTATTTGCATTGTCTTTAATACCATATTTTTAAGATAGAGCTTTCTACTTCATTCTTTTTAAAGACTGCATAGTATTCTATTGTACTTAATATATTTAGCCAATTCTATACTGATAAGTAGTTTAGTTGTCATTTGATTTCTGTAGGGTGTTGTTTCTTGATACTATTACTGCTTGCAACCACAAAATACTGCTGCAATGCAAATTCTTATATACAATATTTGACCTATTTATGAACATGTATGTCTAAGTTATATTCTTAGAAATGGAAGTACCAAGTCAAATGACATTTTTCTTTAATTCCAATAAATGTCTTTTAAATGTTGATAAATTTACCAACAAAACCAAACCTTTTCATCTTGCCAAACTGACCACATGAATAATGTTACTATACTATTGTTTTCAGTTGCTACATGACTTTTAGACATTCTAAGTTTGAGGAGAGTCAGGGTCCCTTAAAAGGAGCGTTCTTGCAGGTGATCGAAAGTACAAGACTGCCTTTGAATGAGCAGCAATGACTACAGATGCTGATCATGATCAGAAGAAAATAAAGTTTTCTAAAAGGGTGAGTGTGCAGTTAAAAGAGCAGGGAAACATACCTAAGCTCTGGGGGACCAGGAGTAATGGTTCAAAGAGGAAGATATATAAGGAAACTGATAAGAGACCAGGACATCAAGAGAAATTTAAGATTATAGAAGGGAAAAGAGGAAGAGTCTCAGAAAGGAAGTGAAAAGTGTCCATATATTGCATCAAGAACTAGGAAAATAGCCACAAAAGAGCCATTTGATTAGGCAGAGCAATGAAAGTGGATTAACTCCATTTCATTATCACTCATGTGTTGAGACTTATGGGGACAACATCTAGGTTAGAAATCTTTACTAGAAAAACTCCACCACTGGGCTGGGGCTGGGGCTCAGTGGTAGAGCGCTTGCCTTGCACGTGTGAGACTCTGGTTCAATCTTCAGCATCACATAAAAATAAACAAAAAAATAAATAAATAAAGGCATCTTTATTTGTCCATCTACAACTACCAAAAAATAATTAAAAAACGAAAAATTCCACAATTTGTAGGCTGGGAGGAAAGCCAGCTCTTTTCCAAAGATGAATTTGGCCCACTTCCAAAATGTTAAATAATATTGACAATAAAGTGAAATGACGAATCGCATCCCACACCCATATGCACACCCATTATTTTACTAGGAGTCCCACCTCTGAAATGAAGAATCTGGCAATAAGAGTGAGCTTGGACATGATGAGGACAAAAGGTTATCATGCTGTACTTAAACATATAAAATTTAATCCTTCATTCCAATATTGCTATAAGGAATCTTATCATACTGCTACACGTAATAAAATGAATTGAAATAAGAAGCAATAAAGGAAATGTGACTTATGCAAGAAAGGAGAGTCATGAGCCCCAGGTGACTGTTGTTCAAGATTGTACAAAGTGTACTTCCTGCAAGCATCTCAACATCATGTCCCACTCCTTCCCTCAACCACCCCCACCGGACGTGTATTTCTGAGGATGACTTTGACTCCACTAAGCCAAACTCTTGCCGGGGAAGGAGAAATCTTTAAAAATGTATTTTATAGAATTATTTCTCATTTCCTCTTTCTACCCTCAATTCTCAAGTTTGACTAAAATAAAATATACTAGACAGTCTGTTTCTAATCTGGGATTACTGATGAGTCTTACTGTTTTCTCTTCATTCTGATATTTGTGTTACTATCAGGTATTTCTGGACTTATCTTGAAACTAAGAGAGATTAATAGAGCTTCATATTAAACTGGGGAATTGTTTTCTTTGATGGAGCAGTCTTCATGAAGTCTGATTTCCAAACTTCTGAAAGAAACAGAAGAAGATGCTCCATATGGGCATCTTTGTAAAGACAGATGGGATCTATTAGAAGAATTTGTTTGACTTGAAATCAAGGCAGAAATAGAGGCGTTAAAAGTTTTGTTCTCTCCATGACCAAGAGATTTGCCTCCTGGTTTTATTTCTTCTTCTTTTTTTTTTTAATCAATAATGTTAGGGGACACACATACACTATGATAGGGAATTTGTTTTGATTTATTCATTAAAACACTGACATTTAACTCAGGAGAAGAAAAACAAAGCCGGTTATTCAAATGACTCCACTAATTTTTTTTACATAAAGCTTCATAATGGATCTCTAGAACCACAGTATTAAGTGTGTTAACTCTGCTCTATAACTTTTCATATTTTTCTTCCTTTGAGAACCTGATGAAAATTATGGGAAATTTTGCTTAGAAAATTCATACTTGTATAGTCTCAATCTCTCTCTCTCTCTCTCTCTCTCTCTCTCTCTCTCTCTCTCTCTCTCACACACACACACACACACACACACACACACACACACACACACGTTTTGTAGGGCTTTGGTAGATTCTCTGAATTCTAATCACAGATCCCTGGGGGGGGGCGGTACCCAGATAAGTATTTCTGCTACCTTTAAACTGCATTTGGGTTATGAAAATTTTATTCAGAAGTTCTTATTTTTTATATTTTTTTAGATGTTGGTGAACCTTTATTTTATTCATTTATTTATATGTGGTGCTGAGAACTGAACCCAGTACTTCACACATGCGAGGCAAGCCCTCTGCCACTGAGCCACAATCCCAGCCCCAGGAGTTCTTATTTTTAATAGAATTCAGTGCAGTGGTAAGGTCATGTCTTTTAGTGCTGTAGAGTAGGGTGGTACCACATTACCAAACATACTCTCTGAAATCTTAAAAGTCACATGATGCCACATCTAAAACAAACATGTGG
This sequence comes from Ictidomys tridecemlineatus, assembly GCF_052094955.1. NCBI lineage: Eukaryota > Metazoa > Chordata > Mammalia > Rodentia > Sciuridae > Ictidomys > Ictidomys tridecemlineatus. The sequence goes on along the minus strand of NC_135478.1, from coordinate 177,977,279 downwards.
GTGAAAAACTTAGGAGAACCCAAGTAGGTAACCAAAATATTTTTTTTTACTCAATGTTAATTTTTTTCTTAAATGAAGCAAATCTCTTCCACTATAAATGAATAACAGAACAAACCCAAATTTGTAAATTGAATAAAATTAATATTTCAAAATTGACATTGTGGGTCTGTTATTAAAAGACAGAAACTGGTAATTCTAGGGTTTTTTCCTGTGCACTAAACTACTATGCTTACGTATTTGTTTATTAACAATAGCCTTACTGAGTACTGGCTGCAGGCCCAGCTTATGCTAAGCACTTAAGATAAAATGTAAATAAAAGATAAATAAATAAAACACAACTCATCTTCAGAATGAGGAGATGGTGAGGAGTCAAGAGAACTATTTTTAATCCAAGGAATCATAGCAATTCCAATATTTGACAGGATAGAAAAAGACTTGTTTTCTGAATATATGATTAAATCAATAAATTTGTTATATTAAGTTTCAAATGTTAATTATTAATTTAGATGTATGATGGCTAGGTGCAATAGCACAGACCTATAATCCCAGTGACTCCAGAGATTGAGGCAGGAGGATCACAAGTTTAAGGTTGCCTTGGGCAATTTAGTGAGACCTCAAAATAAAAAGAGCTGGAGGTACAGCCCATTGGTATAGCACCTGGGTTCAATCCACAGTACACAACACACACACACACACACACACACACACACACAGACAAAAATGCTTCCAGATTATAATCATATAATGGCATAAAAATAGCTTGTTAATGTATAACACCAAAGGTGTAATCCCATGACACCAAGGCTAAACTTTTAAGGAATATTCCTTATTTTGTTGTTTGAGGGAGAAAACTTAAATAAATAAAACAAATATCCACTATAGGAGCTAAAATGGAAAACTGGTAATATGAAGTGTTGGCAAGGATAAGGAGCAAATGGAATTCTCATACCTGGATCATGGGAATTTAAACTGGTAAAACCACTTTTCAAAAGCTGGTAGGCAACTTTACATAAGTTAGACATATTTCTATTCTATCTAGCAATTAGATAGAATAGAAATATGTCTAACAGTACCAAAGAGAAATTAAAACATATACCCACAAAATATTTGTATAAGAATGTTCACAATAGCCATAAGCTAGAAACAATCCAAATGTCCATCAACAAGAAAAAAATTGGCATAGTCACACAATAGAATACTATCCAGCAATAAGAAAAGAACAGGCAACTGATTCACATAACAATATAGATAAACTGCAAACATATTAAGTTATGAGACAGGAGCCCGGACACTAAGGAGAACATATCCTTTTATATGAATTTCAAGAATAGGCCAAACTAGGGGCTGGAGCTGGAGCTCAGTGGTAGAACACTTGCCTTCCACGTGTGAGGCACTGGGTTCGAGCCTCAGCACCACATAAAAATTAATAAAGATATTTCTTTTAAAAAAGAATAGGCCAAAAAAAATAACCAAGAAATTCAAATAAATCATCAATAATTAAAAAAAAGAATAGGCCAAACTAATCAAGAATGATGAAAATCAAAACAAGGTTTACTTCTGGGAGTTGGCTGGGATTCACTGAGAAAAGACATGAAGAAATTTTCTGGGGAGGGGGATGGAAGTGTACTCTGCTTTAGTGGGGTGGATGTTAGACAAAGCAATAAAGAATAATGACCTTTCACCTTAGACAGCACAAAGGACTTTGCAGGGGTGATTACGGTTAAGGACCTTCAAATGAGGAGATTACCTGAATGGGCCCAACCAAATCATCTGAGCTCTTAAAAGCAAAGAACCTTTCTTGACTGTGATTAGAGGAGGAGAGACATTGTCACCAGAAGAAAGTGCAGAGAGATCCAAAATTGTTGGCTTTGAAAGTGGAGGTAGGGGTCATGAGCCAGGAATGTGGGAGGCCTCTACACATTAGAAAAGACAAGTTAATAGATTCTCCTCTGGAGCCCCAAGAAACACAGCTCCATTGTCACCTTAATTTTGTGCAGTAAAAGCCATTTAGATTTCTGGCCTTCAGAAGTATAAGATAATAAATTTGTGTTGCTTTAAGTCACTAAATATGTGATTTTTTTAAAGGATCAATAAAAGCAAATACACAAGGATATATGCATTAGAAAAACTCATTAAAATGTACATTCAAGATTTTCATATTTCACTGCATGTAAGTTATATCATATTCTTAATTGAATTGTGTCCTCCAAAAAGATATGTTGAAAACCTAATTCCCAGTACCTCAGAAAGACATTATTAGGGAAAAGGGGTCCCTGTGGATGTGATTAGTTACGCTGAACTCATACCAAAATAGAGTGGGCCCTTAATCAACATTGATGACTATCCCTAGAAGAAGAGGCAAGGATAGAGACAGTGCTAACACCATGTAAAGACACTGTCAGACATCAGATTGAGGAATGCTAAGGGTTGATGGCCATACCAGAAGGTAGGCAGAGGCACCCAACATCTCATAGAATATGGCTTTGCAGACAAATCCACTTTGAACTTCTGCCTCTAGAACTATGGGAAAATAAATGCCTATTGTTTTAAGCCACGTGGTTTGAGATACTTTGTGCTCTCATCTTTAGGAAATTAATATATACCTCAACTTTTTCCAAAATTCTGCAAAAAGAAAAAATATAAAACATTACAGATACAGTTGAAGCCCACTTAGTAGTCCTCTCCAGAAAACTGCCCCTCTCTCCATAAAACAACCATTATCTTTGATTTCTTTTTATCATTCTATTGTTTGTTTTGCATACATTTGCTATGTAGCTATGAATCATAAACATTTTTTCTTTTTTAAATTTTTAGGACAAAAATATAAATTCCTCCTTTCTCTTTTTTGATAAATAAAAATTGTTAATTTAAGATGTATAATATGATGATGTTACATATATATACACATTATGAAATGACTACCACAATCAAGCTAATGAACACTTCCATCATCTCACATTGTTACCCTTTGTGTGTGTGTGTGTGTGTGTGTGTGTGTGTGTGTGTGTGGTCACTTAAAATCTACTTAGTAAATTTCAAGTATATAATATAGTATTGTTAACTATAATCATAATCACAATGTTATATTGTTAGATCTTCAGAATTGTGTGTGTGTATGTGTTGGCAGAAGCAAGCACTCGACCAACTGAGCTATATCCCCAGCCCAGATCTTTAGAACCTATTGACCTTATCACTGAAAGTTTGTATCTTTTTTTAACATTTATTTTTTTTAGTTTTAGGTGGACACAATATCTTTATTTTATTTTTATGTGGTGCTGAGAATCGAACCCAGTGCCTCACACATGCTAGGCGAGAGCGCTACCACTTGAGCCACATCCCCAGCCCCTGAAAGTTTTTATCTTTTGGCCAATGTTTCCTTGATTTCTCCATTCCCAGTCTCTGTCAACCACAGTTCACAATTCTACCCTTGTTTTTGTTTGTTTGTTTTGTTTGTGGTATTAGGGATTGAACCAAGGATGTTCTACCACTGAGTTGCATCCCCAGCCCTTTTTAATTTTTTTAAAAATATTTGAGACAGGGTATTGTAAGTTTCCAAGGCTGACATCAAACTTGCTATCCTCCTGCTTCAGCCTCCCAGGTAGCTGTGATTATGGCATACACCACCACACCCGGCCTCTACTCTTGGTTTTTATGAGTTTGACTTTATATTCCTCATATAAGTGATATCATACAGTATTTGTCTATGTTCATCTGGCTTATGTTATTTAACATAATGTCCTCCAGTTTCATCTATATTGTTGTGAATGGCCAGATTTATCTATTCTTTATGAATTAATATTATTATGTGTACCTACCACATTTTCTTTATCCATTCGTTTGCCAATGGACACTCAGGTTTTCATATCTTGCCAATCATGGATAATGCTGTCATGAATGTGGGAGTACAGATATCTCTTGAACTTACTGATCTCATTTCCTTTGAATATATACCCCAAAGTGATATTGTTGTAAATTGGTCCAGAAATTATGGAAATTGGTATAGTCATTATGGAAAACAGTATGGAAACTCCTCAAAAAAATTAAAAATAGAAACACCATGTAATCTAGCAAGCATGTTTTTAAACTTTTTATAAACAGATTGTATTGCATTTGTTCTTTAATAATTTCTTCACTCAATTTGTATTTGTGAAATGAATTCATGTTTTGCAGTTCTAATACATTAATTTTCATCATTGGATGTCTGGAATTTCATTTTATGAGCAAAGCAGCATTTTTTTTTTTTTTTGAGTGTAAGAGTAGGATTTATTCAAGAGTACACAGAAACAGAACTCCCGCATGAGGAGAGGGAGCCCAACAGGGGTCGCCCTACTGTTAATAAATGATGAGGATATTTAATTATTTTTATATTTTTGCTATTACTGCTATGGGCACACTTGAACACATGCAATTTTCCTTAAGGATATTTTCGTTAAGGATAATATCCTTAAGGATATCAAGGAATTTCCTGGGTCTTAGATAACTTGTGTCTTCAACTTGATAAGATAGTGACTAACTGCTCTGGGAAGTGATTACCCCAATTTACACTCACAGCAATAGTATGAGAGTTCCTTGTCACACAGAAATCTATTATTTGTGCAATTAATATGCATTAATAATTGCAGTAATTTTTTAAAATATCCCTTCCTGATAAAGTTCCTGTTGCTTCCCATCTCCTGTGACAATATTGTCAGGCATGTGTGTGTGTGTGTGTGTGTGTGTGTGTGTGTATGTGCACTTGCACGCTAGGAATCGAACCCAGGGCCTTGCACATGCTAAGCATGCATTCTACCACTGAGTTACAGTTCCAAACAGGTATTGTGTTTACTATCTGATAGGCAAAAGAAAATTCACCATGAAACAAATGAAGTTTAAGCTTAAGGACCCTTCATTCCCATCAACCTCTTTGAAAACCTTGTAGCTAATATTTTATTGGAAATTGTGTTTTCTTTTTCTTAAAATGAGATCCACAAATTGCACAAACTTCAAGCCCCACCAAATCTAGACGCAGCCCTGCTGATGATGGGTGTGAAGTGTATCTCATTGTGGTTTCAATTTACTTTTTCCTGATCACTAGTGTAATTTTACTCCTTTTCATGTGTTGATTGGCACATCAAGTTTACTGTGAATTTAGCTTCTTTGTCTTACTGATTTGTAGGGGTTCTTTATATCTTCTGCATATTAATTCTGGACTTAATTGGGACAAATAACTCATCCAGTATGGAGTTTGTCTTCATTTTTGTCATAGTGTCCTTCATGTTTTATTTATAATGATGCTGTATTTATCCATCTTTTTATTTATGATGTGCACATTTTTGTAACTTGTATAAGAAATACTGTTATGACAAGGTTATAACAGTATTTTTTTCTCCTTCTAAAAGATACGATCTTTATATTTGGGCTTCTAGGGAATCTGAAAAAAATTTTTGAAGTATGGCATGAAATTAAGATCTAAATTTTATTTACTGTACATGGATAGCCAGTTGTCTCAGCACCATTTATTGAAAAGTCCCTCATTTCTCTACTGCCTTGTAGCCTCCATCATGTTTCAAGTTTCAATGTATGTTTCCAACACTTTTGTTCCATTGCAGAGTTGCCAGCACCCTGCCAGGGTAGACCGCTGCTCAGGAGGTGTGAGCTGCCTGAGAAATAGAAAACCTGAAATAATTAGTACAAAACAAGCCAGAGCCAGAAATTAGATTTTAAAAAGTGGAACGTCTAATAGATCTTACAGTCCTGATAGGAGTTGGAACTAAACAACTAAAAAATGGCTCCAATTCTTTATTTAAGGGGGAATACATGAAAGGCAGAGATAGGTTTCAGCAGGAGGAGTCTTGGTAGTCTTGGCTCTTCCTTCTCAGTGTTGCAGGGGTCTTGCAGAAAACAGGTTGTGGCTCCAGTGGGTCATCCTATCTCCGGTGATGTGCTGAACTTTTGATGGATCTAGGTAGGAAGCCACATGAACCAAACATCTTCAAACCAGCAGCATTGCTGCTGGTAGTTCCCAGTACCAGGCTTTCCTGACTAATGGCTTCCACATCACTTTAGTTCACACACAGTTCAAGGATGAGTCTCAGCATTCCATTGGTCTAATTATTGTGTTCATAGCACAAACCTGACATTGTCACAGTCACTATAGCTTTACAGCTAGTCTTGATATCAGGCAGAATAAGTCTCACCATTTTTTCTTAATCAAGGTCATTTTGACTTTTCTTGGTCCTTTGTGCTTCCATACAAGTTTTAGGATGTTTGTTCACATCTATGGAAAAAAAAACTTTAAGAGTTTTATTATAACAGCATTTGAGTAATAGACTACTTTGAAGAAGACTCTTTAAATATTGAGCTTTCACATCCATGAAGATGTATGGTTTTATAATTTTCTCAAGTTTTCCTTTTGTCCTTTAATGATTTTCTCATTAGCATTCTTATTTTTTTTAGAAATTTCTTTTGTAGTTGTAGATGGACAACATGCCTTTATTATATTTGTTTATTTTTATGCAGTGCTGTGGATGGAACCTAGTGCCTCACACATGTGAGGCAGGTGCTCTGCAACTGAGCCACAACCCCAGCTCTCATTAGCATTCTTATATGTCTTTAGATAAGATTTATTTATACTAATCTTTGTAGCTCTTGTTGCTATCATCAAAGATATCTTCCTGTTATATATTCTATCTGGTTATAGTGTATGTATGTGTGTGTGTGTGTGTGTGTATTTGTATTAGTATTTGTTTTTATTCAGCTTGTATCAATTAACCTTACAAATCTCTTATTTGTTCTAAATAAGTCATTTTTAATCTGATCAGTGGTTCTGAGACTCTTCTTTTATGTGCAATATTTTCTAGTTCTTTCAGCAACGAAACCTAAATACACAATTTGATCAATCACAGTGGTTCTGAATAGATGTGCTGTATGGTTCTTAAAATAATCAAAAGTAGTATTATATGGTAGCCAAAGAAATAATAAAGTTAAGCTGCCTGGTTCTAATTGGCTCTACCACTTAAAGCAAATCTTAACGTACTCGTTTGTAAAAATTGAAATAAAAATACTGTGTTGCATATGGTTCTTGCAAGGACTCAATGGAATAAACACAATAAAATATGTTGTATAGTCTCTGGCCCATTGTAAGCATTGAATTAAGGTTAATTATTAAAAGCATGAGGTAAATGATACCATTATTAATTACATAGTAGATTTATAAACTAGAGATTAAAACATGGGTTAGATTAATTTAGAACGAACTCTTAGTGACCTGTCTAAATTATTTTGCAACTGTGTTATACCAAATACAATTTATTCATTAACTGTCAATCAACTAATATTGCTGTTCCATTGTTGGTTGTTCTGTGATTGATTGACTCGAGGTATTGGGATGCAGTGGTGAGTACAACAGTCAAGGTTCCTGCCAACATGGAGCTTTCACCCTAATAAAGGAGCCAAATTTTACATACACATATAATTGTGTGTATACACATTAAATTATGCTGCTGTGTTTAGAAAAACAAAGTCTAGGAAGCTATGAGAGAATACTAAAAAGGAGCATCTAGAGATTGAGAAGTCAAAGGGAAGTAACATCAAAGTCAGACAGAGGGAGGGAGAAGTGCATTTAAGCAGAGAAAATGGGGCCTGAAAGGAGCTGACAAATTCAGTGGACTAACAGAGACCAGTATGGCAGGAGAGGAGAAGGCAATGGTGAGCCGGGCCAGATGAAACTGGACAGGGGGACATCATATAAGACGTTGAAGTCCCTTTATCCTATATAAAATCACTAGTCCCATGAAGGAGGTGAGCATGAAAAGTTCGTTCCAGTTATTAGGTAGAAAAGAGAGTTCCAGTTATTAGGTAGAAAAGAGACTAGGAAGGCTAAGAAAAGAAGCGAGAGGGGCAACAAGAGGCTCTTGTAAGAGGCGGTAGTGGCTCAGGAGAGGGAATTAAGTGAAGATGAAGCGAAGTGATGGCTTTGGGGTATATTTAGGGGGTAGACTCAAGAGGACTTGGTAAGGGACTGGTTGGAATGGGGAGATGGTCAGTAAGGGGAGGGTCAGCAGAAGTTTCCAAGTTTCTGACTTGAGCAGAGGGGCATGTTCTTTACCACAGTGGGGAAAAGTAGAGATGGAGCGGATTTGGGAGGGAAGATCAAGGGGTCAGATTTGAATGTGTCAAGTTTGAGATGCCATAAAAGTAGAGATGTTGAGCAAGGATATAAATATATGGATCTTGAGGATTCCAGTTACATCTGAAGGTCACTGGGAACCAGAGAACTCTTACTTAGGAGAAGAGGAATACAGACAAGAGAACAGTAGTCCAGGACAGAACCTTGGAGAATGCTGAAGAAGGAACTGGATAGAAAAGGAGTTGGCAATGAAGTGTGGTGAGAACATTTTTTAAAACATTTTAAAGATGGTGCAATGAGTCGGATGTTATTACCCTATATATGGGTATGACTGCATGAATGGGGTGACTCTACATCATTTACAACCAAGAAATGAAAAGATGTGCTCCATTTGTGTAAAAAATTAAATTTAAAAAAATAATAAAATCAACATTTTAAAAGGAGGAGATTTTGAGGAAGAATAGTAGCAGGATCAGATGTTAAGAGGTTAAGTAGAAGAGGATTGAAAGTATTCACTGGCTTTAGCAACATAGGGTTTACTGCTCTTAGCAAAAGCAGTGGTAGGAGCAGAAATTAGAGTGCAAACAGAGCACTGTTGCCTGGAGTTGAAAGAGCGTTCCTAGCAAGGACCTTTATCGTACCAAGAGTCAACTTGTACGCTCCCCTTTTGCAGTTCCTAAGCATTTCATGGAGTCATCCAGCCAAGAAACGACACCTCTGCACTTCCATCTAAACTGGTTGATAAAATGTCAGGGAGATAACGCTGGCGAAGGTTTTTTTTTTTTTTTTTTTTTTTTTTAAATCTCTGTGTGCAAATCTCTGCAAACCAATGGAACAACACACACACACACACACACACACACACACACAAGTGCAATAGGTGGTTTAATCTCACAAGGAACTTAAGGAAGCTGTTGTCATCATCACTTCTGCTGATCAGAGTCTCAAAGGTCAAGACCACATTGGAGTCCTTCCATTGTTGTAAAAGTTAATGAAAGTTAATTATTAAAACTGACAGAAAGGTAATTAGCTCACTGCCTTACATAACCTATATATAGACATCCATGACATATGGATGCATGCAGAGCCTATAGACCTAAGTAACTGGACACTGTTTCTTCGAACTGGGCTGCTTTATCTCAAAAATTGTCCACAGTTGCTGAAGCTCCTCACTGAGTGCATTTCAGGTAGGAAAAAATCTTATACTTGTTTTACTCAATCTGGATTTCTATTTCTTGAAAATGGCATTGTCTTTCTGATAAAGGCCTATGTAGAAATTACTGTTGTATTCTTGAGTTTATTTCACAAGCATGAATATTTTGAATGATTCCACTAATAGGCAAAAAATGTATGTCGGCAGCACTGGCAATGTGAAATAAATATTTGAGTGGTCTTTAAGTTACCAAGTTAATGTTAAGGTTCAATGTTCCTTTTCAAAGATAATGGTGAGTTTTACCTTAATTATTCAGCTAATTCCTTTATTCCCCACCCAAATCTGACTGTATAGTTAGATCATCTGCTCTGAAGGCTAGCAAACAGAGCAAGCCTTTAGGAAAAGTTTTCTCCAGGAGGTAGAATCATCCTTTAGAGGGGATATAGAAAGGCCATCTGGCCCTGATATCAGGGATTTATCTGCCAGACACCCAGAAAGTCCAAGACCAAAGGAAAGGGGGAAAGGAGAAAAGGCAATAGAAGGACCAAGAGTCAATAGGGAACAGAAATAGGGGAAAAAAAATTATCACTGGACAGCTGCAGAGAGCCCTATGCCACAAGACGTATAAGATCATGCAGGGGTACATAGCCTGTAGATTACCAACCCTACATAAATATATAGAATCTAGTTCATTCTTTATAATAACAGGAACAAAATTTTACAATAGTCTTTGTATGTACAAGTAGGAAACAATTTATTATGCCATTGAATTAAATTGTTCTTTTTTCCAAAGTAAATTTATCATTTGAGCAAACAGTATAGTGAAAGCTGGCCACATAAACATCATTTCTACTGAGAAATTAGGATGCCTCTATTTGATTTCAGAAATAGGTAATTTATAATGAGTGAATACATTTCTTACCTCCTCCCTCTGGATAAATAGATTAGTAATACAAAAATAAATGAACAAATGTAGACAAGAAAATACAACCTCAGTTTCATAGTGTTGAGGAGCATAGGGGAGAATAAACCAGACCAAGTTATGAAGATGGCGCCCCAGGCTGCCCAGGCTCACAGTGTGTGTGATGTTGACAGTAAGGGTGGGTAGTTCTACTCCCAAGGGCTAGGGTTCTAAGGGTGTCTCTCCTGGAGCTCTGAGCATGTGCCTTGCTTCTCATGAAGATAGGGGCTAACAGGTCCCACATTAACACTGCAGAGAAAAACATGCAGTGGAGTGTCAGTGATTCACAAAACCTAGTTTCTTTCTGGCTCTGTTACTTGCTAGCTAGAGATGTGGCTTTGTGTGTTTTTTTGTGCAGTGTAGTGCAGGGGCTCAAACCCAGGGCCTCACACATGCTAGGCAAGCACTCTACCACTGAGTTACACCCAAGTCATTTATCTTCTCTCATCTCAATGTCTTCATTTGTAAATTGGCGATAATAATATCTCTACTTTTTCTGCATAGTTCACAGGGAACCACTGGAGGAAGAAAAGTGAAAGTGCTCAGAAAACCACAAAGCCTTCTAGAAGTGGCTAGGAATTCTCTGTATCTTGTGTGCTCCTATTGGGCCTAAAACTTCTTGCTATGGTGCATTTATCTAATGGTTTAGTCTTTGGGCCAACAAAGCTTTCTGTTTCCGTATTTGGGTTTCTTACTGTCATCTGGGTGTGATTTGTTCATTCCCTACAACCTTCTCATCATCCTTTCCAAACTTACCTGTTCTGTGAAGTCTAATTCAAGACCCACACTTCCTTCATGAACTTCATGAAACAGTTCCTTCATGAAACTTTTCTCAACTCCAGCTTACATCCTTTCTTTTTTCAACTTATTATCTGGACCAATCATTTTGGACACTTCTCCTGTGTGTGCAAACTTCAGATTTCAGGGTGATATCATGTATATCTCTTTTGTTCACAGTTTAGTTTATTCCAACAAACCTTCTTGCATACTTACTATGTTATAAGACCTATGTAAAAGAGAAAAAATAGAATTTGGACCTTAACTTTTGGGGAATTTAATCTTATAGAGGAGAGAAACATAAGCAAATAATGACAATACAGTATGATATGGAATAGAAATATGTTCAAGGAGTTTTCAAGAAGGAAATGATTAACTCTTTCTGAGGGGTACCATGAAGCTTTACAGCATTTTCTTATCTTGTACAACCAAGTTCCTGACAAACAATAGGCCGATCGATGCCTGTTGAAGCAATGAAGAAAGGAATCAATGGTCAGGGACAGCTGAGTATTTTTAAAGATGAATTGGAATTCAGCAGATGGGGAGAAGAAACCAGATAAAGGAAACCATATGGGCAAAGACCTGGAGATGTTAAATCATCATGGCATGCTAGGAACCTATTATAATCATGAACAAGCACACAAGACCTTGAGACATAGACCAGAGACAAAATATAAGGAGCCTTGCATGCCAGGCTAAACAGGTGAGAGAGGTAGATTCTTTTAAAATTATGTTCTAGGGGGGTTGGTGTTGTGGCTCAGTGGTAGAGTGCTCGCCTAGCTCGCCCTGGGTTCGATCCTCAGCACCACATATAAATAAATAAATAAAATAAAGGTATTGTGTCAACTACAACTAAAAAATATTTATTAAAAAATTATGTTCAAATAAACTGGGGTGAGAATGGAAAACTGTTGTTTCTGGAGATAAGCTCAGAGTAAACATGAAGATCTAGAAAAGATGGCAACACGAACATTTTCCAACAGGCTATGGTTGATTTTGTAAATTGGGCCTACATAGTCAATCCTAAAGCTTTTATATATAAAATCAAGGCCAAGGTGTCTCTCTTTGCATACCTCAGTTTACCTTGACCACAGCCCTCAGGGAAGGCCTCCTCCTTTTACCATTAGACAAACTGAAGCTGGAACAACTTGCTCATAACAAACACAGGTAAACAATGGCAAAGTGGGGATTTAAAACTAGGCCTACTTAGCCGCCAAATTCTCACTCTTTTCTGCTTCAGACCTACCTAAATTAGATTTGGCTTTGTTTTCCAGCATTATGGGCAGTGTAGTAAGAGAATTAATGAAAAATAATGTTGGTGACTAAAATTAAGCTCAAACTGAGCTAAATTCCTAGAACTAAATATTAACTCAAACATGTAAGCATACATCCTAAATTAATAATACAACACACATGTCATTTCCCACCATGGACACTGAAATAGAGATACATGAATTATCTACAAAAATTTGGCCAAAGGAAAAAATAATCAAGAACATTTTCTTTAGCAGTCTTGCTTAGACATCTAGAGAACCACTTCCACTCCCTTAGGATCCTCACTTAGGATCCTCACCCAAGTCTCATCACCTTTAAACACCTGTGTCATCTTATTATCCCCTTTCCCACTCTGGTTTCAAAATCAGTCTTGTGTTTGTGAGATGCCAATAGCGATTATCACTAAATAGCAGAGAAAAACTCAAGTGGTTTTCATGTTCTAAATGATGACACACTTATTTCTCTCAAAGAAACAGCTCAGGTGTACATTCATAAGATACCTTCATTAATTATCCTATTGTGCTTCAAAACAGACATACAGGAGAATCATAGCATTTAACAGGAACTCGCCCCCTTCTGACCTCTCTTTACCGTTGAGTTACTCCTCGTCACCACTTGGGCCCTATCCCATGCTGAAGCCATCATCTCCCTGCCTCTACTCAGCTGATGTGGACCTTTCTGTGCCCTTGATTCTGGCTCCATTTTGCTGACTGTGGGGTGCCTGTGGTGGTGATCACCGCAACAGTTGTTCTACTTGTTCTCCCATCTCTCCCCACTCTCCCAAGGACAGTTATTAGAACACTGCTGTATTCCCTTTCTCCAAGGACCAATTCACAAAATAAGGCTGGTTTACCTATGGTTTTCCACTGATTGGCACAGGTGTATTTGAGATCCATGAAAGAAGCAGCATTTTCAGCACATGTTAGCCATAGTACGGCATTTGCAGTGATGCCTTCAGCAGACCCTCCTTAATGTGGATGGCTCTGGAGGGGTGATGTCAGAAGAGCTACCTGGTGCCCTGTGACTGGGGAGGGGCTGGGAAATGCTCTGCACACCTGCTTGCATCCTGATTTCAAATTATCACTAAGTAAAAACAAATCCTAGCATTGCTCATGAGCATTTGGGTTCAAATTAGTTGTCTCCCAGCAGAAAGGACAGACCTCTGAAAGTCTAGAAACCTAGATCAATGCTGAACTGTGGAAAGTTCAAAGCTGCAGACACCTCTCAGGAGTGGGCATTCAGAGTGGAGGCTCCCAGGTAATCAGAGGCCAGGAAGATACAAGTGCTTAGGCTGGAAAAGAGTGGAACCTGAAGTGGTGGGGAAAGGGTGTGTATATGACAATCCTTACAAGTATCAAAAAAGTTATTTAAAAACTGGAATAGTTGGGTCTGGGATTGAGGCTCCGTGGTGGAGTGCTTGCCTTGCACATGTGAGGTACTGGGTTCAATCCTCAGCACCACATAAAATAAATAAAGGTATTGCATTTATCTACAACTAAAAATGTATTTAAAAAACTGGAATAGTTAAATTGAGAAACTAAATTTCAGAAATTAACTCTAGGACTAAAAATCTACTTAAAAAAAGAGAATGACAAATACATATACCTAAGACATGCACCAAGGTATACAGAAATATATGTGCATACATGTGTGTGTCTATGTAAATAGTGTATACATCTAAGGGCCAAAAAATGTAAAAGAGCACATCAGAGGAAAGTGAATAAAAATTCGAATATTCACCAAAAAAGTGTCAGAATTCCAAAATTATTGGGAGGAAGGGTCCCTGAGAATGAATTTCAATTTCCCAGGAGCCAATGACACCCTAAGGAACCCAGAGAGAAATTGAACCACAAAGATAAAACAACATGAGAAGACATATGTTAATAGGGGAGTGATATTTGCAGGTGAAAATGTGTTCCAAAAAAAAAAAAAAAATTCCCAAGAATTTCTAGGGGAAAGGTAACTTGTTCAGGTGAAAACAAAGTAAATAAGATCACTTTTGAATCCTTAACTAAAGTAGGTCATTCTTAACAAGCTCAGAAATGATGAATGACATTCACTTATGACTCTCTGGAGCCTGCTTCAGCAGTGGCTTCATCTGGGTGTTGGCTCAAGGCTCATGTTGTTTGTTACATGTGGAATACAAAGTAGCAGATTTGGGAGCAGGAGGCAGACTGGAATGTGGTTCTCAAGGTCTCCAAGTTCTGGAAAGATTTCTTGAGCTGCCCTGATTCCTTGCTCTCAAGCCCTCCCCTTGCAGGCAGTGCTGGGTGTGAAAAGGAGACTCTTTCCAGTATGGAGGCTAGAGTTCAGGCTTTTGATCATCTGGGGGTTTGAGGGAGCACATTACAGACCCAGTGTCAGTCATCCCAGGGAAGGAGCTACACACAAATGAAGGTCTTTCTACCATTATTGTCACTAGGTGTTTTTTTTTAAAAAAATTAGACCATGGCTTAGCAGAGAGAGCACATACAACAGTCAAAGGAAGAAAAGAAGTACCCTCTGGATCTTTCTTAGGGAAGAGAACCAATGAGTTTCTGTGAATTCCTCAATGGAAACATGAATGAAGCAACAAAAAGGCAGATTTTTTTTTTTCTTTTCCTTTCTTTCTGTCCAGAGCTGCTGAGAGCCATAGTAGAAATGACGCATGGCATTTTTGGTTGAAAGATGACCCCAGCAAGCCATTAAGATGATAATAGTCATGTTAAGTTGTGTATTCAATTGGATATTAGCCCCCTGCTGTCCGCCTCTGCCTGCTACTTTGGAGCTCTCCTGGGGACTCCCAGAGAGTTCCCATTGGTTGGGGAAGTGTGGTAGGAGGGATTTCCGGAGGAGGGATTCCCAGTTGGTGTGATGTGTCCCAGGAGAAGGCCGAGTGTGTGGCGTTCGCGGGAGTTTTGGAAATAAAGTTTGTTCCTGCTTGAGTGGCTCTTTGTGCTCAGCCAGACTTTGGCACAGAGCAGCATCTGAGAAAAGTAAAAGCACATAGTGCTTCAGTCTTTGTCCTACAGCTAGCTGGCCAGGCTGGATCTCTCACAGGAGGAAAGCTGTTCTTGGAAGACACTCTAGACAGTCTTTGCAAAAGACCCAAGATGTCAACAGTCATTGACCATAGATTAGATATTAAATGTTAATGCCCCAACCAAATTGTTGGTAATTGGCAAAAAAATAAAGACAAAAATTTATGTTATGAATGGCAATGACCAAGCCAGCTCCACTTTATGAGCAAGTTCTTTTTTTTTTTTTTTTTAAACCAAGGCTCTTAACCACTGAGCCACATTCCAAGTCCTTTTGGGTATTTTATTTAGAGCAAGGATCTCACTGAGTTGCTTAGGACCTAGCTAAGTTGCTGAGGCTGGCTTTGAACTCACATTCCTTCTGCCTCAGACTCTCTAGCCACTGGGATTACATGCATGCGCCACCCCACCCAGTACGAGTATAGTTAGGGTATGCCACCTGGATGTGAGGATGGAAAGATGGAGGTGTGAATGGAGATGAGAGACAGAAGACAAGCTGCTTGACTGAGGAAAAGGCTCAGAAAGAATAGCAAGAGGATCTAAAAGTCAAAATAAAATTCAAAGGGTCTCAATACTGGGGGCCATGCTAGAGGGTGAGGCAGAAGCACTTCACTGTGGTCAGAGAAGACAAATACAGAGAAAGATAAGGGCACTGAAGAAATTGGAGTGGGCGGGTTGGGGGTATTGAGGAATGGATGGTCTAAGAGAAGTCAAGTGAGGCCAAGAGTTAAGGCCATCATCAGATTCCTGGTTGTAACATGAGCTCTGCAAACATGCTGAAAATGCCCTTCTGTATGAGAAAGCATCATGTAGCAACATACAGTCTAGTGTGACATAATTCATCTAATCACTGTGATTTCAGTCAGGGAACAGAACCCTGGGCATTATGGGTAATAATGCAAAATCAAGTGGGGGAGATGGAATGCTAACAGAATGTTCTTTAAATTGTTTTTATAGGACAATAGAGAAACTGCACGTTGTAAAAGAAACAGCAAAGTTTGAAAATGGAAGTCCCGTTTTGACACTACTCATGGTCTGACTCAATAAAAAGTACTTAGATTTTTGTCAAGGGGTGGATGTGTATGCAATCATGTTATTATTTGTAAGAGGAGAAGAATTGTAAGGCCTTAGAGATTTGTGAGGGATAAATTGACAATGTACATAAAAAGTCTTTGTAAAATTGATCTTTTAAGTGTAATGGAAATAGAATTAAGATAAGAATTAAAAATTCAGATCAGACATATAATTGTTAAAATAATAACTACCAGTTGATGAATGCTTATAGCATGCCAGGCACAATGGCAGATGTTTTGAAAACATTCTCATTTAATTTTCACAATCACCTTGAAACTTGGGTATCATCATCATCACTGTTACATAGATGAAGCTCAGAGAGGTTAAGTAACTTGAAAGACCCTGGGGTCTTTCCTTAGGAAAGTTCTTATCACTTGTAACTAAGTAACCAAGTCTAATTTTAGTTTGTGCCATAGTTTCCTCAACTATAAATTATAAAACTTTACCAGACTCCCAGAAACCATAGGAAAGTAAACAGATTATATCTTTTAATTTCACAAATTAAAAGCACTTTTAATGGTATCATAAAAATCCTGATGACTAAATTGGAATATTGTTTGAACCTAGGGACAATGAAAAGACTTCAATCTCTCCAAGTTCTCCAATGCCTCACTTTGGAAACATTTCTAGGGAAAAAAAAAGTCCACAAGATGATCTCACTTTATACATAGAAAACAGATTCACTGGTTTGTACACTGAGTCAATTTTTATTGCTTCTTAAAAAATTAAATACAAGCTCTTTGTTTACTTACCCAAAGGAGCAGTGTCCAGCTCATTGGAGGAAAAAGTGATATCACTGTCACAAAATACAATCTAGGTCCCTTAATCCTGCCTCTTTTGATCTCAAAAGGTGGTAACATTCAGTTCAGAGCTCACTCATCTGTAAATTGCATCACATTATCTCTGAGTTATTTAAGAAGCAAGTTCTGTTTGGTTTCAGGCATTTTAACCTGCTAACGGCAAGAAGAAGGGTTCACCACATAGTTCCAAAGGTCTTCCACTTGCCACCACTGCCAAAAGAAGCAAAATGATTGAACCCATAGGAAATCAGTATGTTGTGGCCAGGCCAGTGTACTCTGCAAACACTTTTGGAGAAGAACATAAGAAGAAACACAGACATCATAAGACATTTCTGGATCATCTCAAATTGTGTTGTAGGTAAGATATTTTTAAGGTATTGACATTAGGAATAAACAGAGACTTTCTCCTAAATTTTCTAGCTTTCAAGCTCTCCTTTCTGGCTCTAGTCCATAACCAAGGAGTCTTTTTGTCTGAAGTTTCCAAATCTCCTACTCCCTGCCAGAGTTGGGAAAGTTATGTCTAAAATGAATACTGTCTCAGCTAGCGACACAGTCTTTCCAAATCAGATAACTAATAGATGGGGACGAGGAAAATTCTCAATTGAAATATAGCACAGTTCAAGCTAAGGATGACAAACAAATTCTACTACAGCTAAAGAAAATTTGATCTTTTTATTTTTTAAATATATTTAATATATTTTAGTTTTAGATAGACACGATACCTTTATTTTATTGATTTTTATGTGGTGCTGAGGATCAAACCCAGTACCTCACACATGTGAGACAAACACTCTACCACTGAGCCACAACCCTAGCCTAGTATTTGTCTTAAAAAGAAAAAAATTCTATGATGGTGACCAGGGATCTGTTAACCTGGGTATAGTAGGAGTTATATGACTAGTTTGATCTTTAATATATTATCATCTTTACCAATTTTCCTCCCACAGTTAGGAACTGAACTTAAAATTTGATATTAACTGACCTGTGGTTTTCAATGTTTCAGCTGTTCCACACAAAAGGCCAAGAGAATTGCCCTCTCTTTCTTCCCCATAGCATCTTGGTTACCATCATACCGAATAAAGGAATGGCTACTCAGTGACATCGTTTCTGGTATCAGCACAGGGCTGGTGGCTGTACTTCAAGGTACCCTCCTCTCCTTTTTAGATATAATGCATATGCCATAAAATTAGATATAATGCATATGCCATAAAATTAGATACAATGCATATGCCATAAAATTAGATATAATGCATATGCCCTTTTTTTGTGGGGTGTGTGGGTGTGGTATGGTGTTGGAGATGCAACTCAGGATCTTGTCCATGCTAGACACTCTTTTTACCACTGAGTCATACCTGAAGCCACCCTTTTAATGTGTATGATTCAATGGATTTAAGAATATTCAACAGGCTGCATATTTAACACCACTAATTCCATAACATTTTCACCCTCCAAAAAACATCCCTTGCTCATTAACAGACACTTCACATTCCACACACCCCAACTTATCCCCTTGACAATGATTCTCTGTCTCTGTGAATTTCCCTATTCTGGATATTTCATAAAAATGGATCCATAAAATATGTGGCATTTTGTGTCTGATTTCTTCACTTGGTATCATGTTTTCCAGGCTCATCCATATTGCAGCATAGACAAATAATGTTTTACATGATTATTCCATTTTGTTTATCCATTCACCAGTTCATGGACATTTGAATTGTTTGAACTTTGAGCCTATTATGAATAATGCTAATATGAACATTTGTGTACAACTTTTTGTGTAAACATGTATCAATTGCCTCAGTATATACCTAAGTATAATTGTTGGATCATATGGTAACTCCATTTTTGATCACTTGTTGAACTGCCAAATTATTGTCTAAAGTGGCTGCTCTCTTTTACATTCCCACTAACAGTGTATGAGAATTTAGATTTCTCCACATCCTTAACTTTCGTCTTTATTACTGTAGCTATCCTAGAAGGTGAAGTGGTATCTCGTTGTGGTTTTAATTCGTATTTTTCCAATGACTCATGTTAAGCATCTTTTCTTGTACATATTGGCCATTTGTACATCTTTGGAAAAAAGGGCTATTCAAATCCCTTGCCCTTTAAAAAAAGGTTGTCTTTTTATTGTCAAGTTGCAAAGGGTATTTATATTTTGTACATATAGTTGCAAAGAACTCCTTATCCAACATATATTTGCAAATAACTTTTCTCATTCTGTGGATTATCATTTCAGTTTATTTTTTTCCAGTGGAGCTGGGGATCAAATCTGGGGCCTTGCATATGTGAGGCAAGTCCTCCACCACTGAGCTACATCTCTAGCCCTTAGTTTCTTAAAAATATCCTTTGAGTACACATTTTACAAATTTTAATCAAGTCAGTTTATTTATTTTTTTCTCCAATTGCTTATACTGTAAGGGGTCATTTCTTAGAAATCATAACCTTAACCCAAGGTCACAAAAATGTATACTTGTTTTCTTCTAAGAGATTTATGGTTTTCATTCTCACATTTGTATCTTTGATACATTTTTAATTAATAAGGTAACTTATTTTGTTTCCTTAAGATAACTTATTTTAAAGTTCCAACCTTAAATATCAGAAAAGCCCTAGTGAGAATTTGTGAGATTCCCTTGCACAAAATAAGGATCCTTCTGTTTGTGTGTTTACAGGCTTAGCATTTGCTCTGCTGGTCACCATCCCCCCAAGATATGGGTTGTATGCAGCCTTTTTCCCAGTCATAGTCTACTTCTTTTTGGGTACTTCTAAACACATATCTGTAGGTAAGTCAGTTACGGTGCTAAGGTGCTAATGAATGCTTTATTGCTTTTTCTTTATGAGTTCTATTAGCCATCATTTCCCGTAAGATCTAGGACTGGGATTTGGGAAAAGGGCATTCTTTGTATATGCTGTATTGTAGTATGTGCTCCAGGGAGGCACAGGCTGACCACAGTTTGCCTTCTATTAATTAGGACCATTTCCAGTTCTAAGTATGATGGTGGGAGCAGTGGTTACAAATGTAGTCTCAGATGCCAGTACCACGATGGAATCATCCAATAGCACAGAGAATAATGAATCGATATTGGAGCAGAAGAAACTACTGGTGGCTACAACTGTCACAGTCCTTTCTGGAATCATCCAGGTGAGCACTTTCTCATAATCTGCTTGTTTTGACTAGAGTGCATTTTTCTGGGAATTTTTCCCCTCCTCCCACACACTCTTCATCTTCCCTTTGGTTTGTGTCCCTTGTTCAGAGGCCCAGAAGAAATGATTTAAAAAGTATCACTCTCCACAGCCAAAGGGTTGGGAAGGGGAGACAGATCCACATTGCAAAAACAAGTGAATGTGCATCTAGATAGAAGGGGAAAAAAAAGGAGGGGAACAGGGTGGTGCAACTGGTAAGGAATTCAATGCTCAAGTCAATAAAATCACTTGGTACAGTCATAAAACATAACAAGTAATGGGGACACTAGTAACTTCGGGATTTTTTTCTTCCTAATCCTTCAGTGACTCCAAGCTAATTGCAAGGGTTAGGGGCTTTGCACTTTGAGCTGTTCATATCAAAGATTTGAGGGACAGTAGAGAAGATCATGGTGGAACCTAAAGACTCACTCTCAAACCACAACACAGACACCATTTTGAACAGAGAAAATGCCATGGAAACTTCAGGATGTTGCTCAAGTTTACTGTTAGTGAATTTCTTGAAGAAAGAATAAATCAATCTCAGACAGTACACAGTGTGTGTCCTACTTACTGTCAAACCATGCAGTCAGTTGTTTGTAATACATTTCTGAACCTAAGAACAGAAATAAAACCCAACTGGACTTTGTGTACCCAGAACTTTGTCTTCATTCTGAAGACATGAGAGGAAAGAAAAACCAGATAAAGGCCAAGAAAGTTCATTCCATTCACTTTACTGCAAAACCCTGATGCTTTGAGAGGAATTAACTACCCTTGTTCCCCAGCTAGAACCAAGCACTTTTGATGTCCAATATGCAATTACGTGTTTCTTAAACAGTCAAACAATGTATTTGAGGGGATGTGAATGGAGACACTCACCCATGCATGCTGTAGCAGCTAGAAAGTGTTGATTTCAAATTACATCAGCAAATTTATGAGGGCTGATGATAGATAAGATTCTGCTATAAATGGTTTATGGTGAGTCTTCTAAAGACACCGCACCTATAAATAAGGGGGGTGGGATAAATCTTGGGGGCATATTGGACTTATGTCCTCTTTTCTTTGAACACCATGTAACTTTCAACCTGGGGGGTGGGATGGGAGGGAATTACAGGGAGGAGTCCTGAATGGGAGTTTTCCGGGAGGAGAGACAGCAGCCTCTTCAAGGCCTGTGCATGCAGGGTGAACCTCTATGCTGGAATCCTTTCCATGGCTGATCCTTTAGTTTGCCGAGGTGTACTCCTAATCCACATTAACACACGCTTTTGTCCTTCTCTTGCCAGCTGGTCCTGGGGGTTCTGCGGATCGGATTTGTAGTGATCTACCTATCTGAGTCCCTGATCAGTGCCTTCACCACTGCTGCCGCCGTTCATGTGTTGGTTTCCCAGCTCAAATTCATGTTGCAGCTATCAGTTCCAGCACACACGGACCCATTCTCGATTTTCAAAGTAAGTGTTCCCCTCACTTAAAAAGAACTATTGAAATACATAAAATTCACCACGTGTTTCCTAGAGAACCTTCCTTTAGTGCCTTTGCTGTAGGGCAAACCTACAACTTCCAAAAATCAATGGGTTGTGAAATTGATTCACATGATAAAAAAGGTTGGTAGAAAAGAGAAGAACACTGAAAATCAACCACATCTAACATATAGTTAATGTTAACAACAGAGGAAAAAAAAAATAACCACAATCTAAGCGTATTATTAAAAGGTTTGCTATTTTTTCCTGAGTGTTAAATTTTTTCTCAAAGTCTAATTTTCAAAGAAATTTGCTTATTAATTTATTATATTTCTCTATTTCTCATAAATCAAATCTTTTGAAATTGAAGTTGTTGAGTCCTTTATGCATATCTGTTCATATAGCAAAAGGAAATTGTTCCACAGGTAGATAAGGCAGTGGTTCTCCCCTCCTCCAAAGAAAGCAAAGTAGAAGTATTAAAAGATGAAATTACAATAAATCTAGTTTTGCAGATATTAATTGGATTTATTTGTAATTATAGAATCAAGCAGTAGTTTGGACCAAAATGGTTCAGAAAGCTTCACTCCACCACACAGTCTGGTTACATTTATAGTCGGAGGAAAGGAAGTGACACAGAGAAGATGGAAGTAAGGTACAGAGACAGTCCGACTGGTTACAGCTCATGTCTGTCTTTTTTTGAAGATTGGTTTGAACTGTCAACTTCTTGTGACTAGCTGAGTGAGACTCAGCTACTTGTTACAAGAGTAGTTTAATCTATGTACACATGAAATTATGTTATTACATAAAAAGAAATTTATTTAGGTCAAATTAAAACAGAGGTAGTTTTAGACCAAACCTTATTCCCCCACTTTGGTTCAACTTTTTAATTCTGATTAACCCAGTTTTGTGGATAGTGATGTCACTCTCTATCATCATCATAAATGGACTTAGTCTCAAATTCCATTGGGAAATAGTGGAACAGTGGGGTTGGTAAAGTGGGAAGAACAATACAAAATAAATTGATTGGTTAAAGGCTGATTTCTTCTGGTTTAGCTTCTCCTCTTTCCCCCAGGAGTTAAAGCAAAGGGGACCATCTTTTTAGGCTAAGTCAGACTGGAATCACCTGCGTCTAGCAGGGGGAAACTGTTATGTTTTAAGATCTATCTGCTTTCTTAAAGTTTCATCTTGGTTATGTGGCATTCTGCATGAGTGACTTCATTTTGGTTTGATCTGGTCCGGGGGAGGTCTATTGCAGGAGCTCAGTTTAAAACAATGACCTTCCATCATTTCATTTACCAATAGTGTTCTTAGTACTTCTATCAAAACAATCTTGGAAACAGATCTTGCTCCTTATTGGAGCAAACAGTCTCTCATTCCTGTCCAGAGCAACTCCTGTCTTGGCCCCATAGATATGCAACCCTCTGACTTCAGGAAGTGAGGGCATGCATTTAGGGAACTATTTTCCAAAAAGTGACCTGGAAAATAAGCCAACAAATTTGAGGGAGTTGAACCTTTAAAAGACCAAGATTTAAGGGAATACAGGTCAGGCTTTAAAAAAAAAAAAACTATCAGGGGCTAGGGATGTGGCTCAAGCGGTAGCGCGCTCGTCTGGCATGCGTGCGGCCCGGGTTCGATCCTCAGCGCCACATACAAATGAAGATGTTGTGTCCGCCGAGAACTAAAAAGTAAATATTAAAAAATTCTCTCTCTCTTTAAAAAAGGTTCTCTCTTTTAAAAAAAGAAAAAACTATCAGGGATTAGAAGTTACTCCTTGGATATAACAGCAGTGATGGTTTTGAAATAAAGAACAACAGCTAAAGAGAACTAAATGCAGAAAAGATCTGTTGTAAACTGTGAAAAGTATCCAACAAAATTTGACACTAGCCAAAGAGCTTCTCAGAAAAAGAAAAAAAATGACAGATGTCCCCCTACACCAGGGTATCACCTCCACTAGGCTAATTTACCCTTCTCATACACATCTCCATGCTGGTCTTTACGATTTTGTAGTTTACATTTGACAGGAGCAGAACTGAGACTCACTATCCCTCTTCTGCCAGTCCTCCTGCTTCAATGTATATTTTTATCTATTTGGAGGTAAGTATTGTATCCAAATTATGCACTAATATAGGAGCTTGGTGTCTTTTTTTTGTAACTGTAGGTACTAGAGTCTGTATTCACCCAAATAGAGAAGACTAACATTGCTGACCTCGTGACATCCCTGATTATCCTGTTTATTGTATTTGTGTTTAAAGAGATAAATCAGCGCTACAAGTCCAAACTTCCAGTGCCTATCCCCATCGAACTTATCGTGGTAATTGATCATCTTAAAAATTTCTTTCATATTCTAGTGTCATCATGTCAGAAAGTTTTCATCATCTGCAGATTTTGAGGTTTTAGTGGGGCAGATGCTATTTCTGCAGTTTCTGGGTGTACTGTGTAGTAGGATTTTTCTGTTCATTCTGAATTGAATAACTTCCTGTTATGATTTTGGGCTTATTCTTTCCTTGTAAGACAAAGACGGTGCAGAGAGCAAGACCTCTAAGACCAGACAACAGACCCATTTGAATTAGAGCTGTGGTTATTTGCTTAACTGGCAGTCAGGATTGCCTCAGGACCTCTTTTAAAAAGCAAAGCCCAGGCTAGAGAGGCTTATTAAAAAGTCCAGGGTGGGTTTTGGCAGTGTTCCCCCACCCCAGGTTCAGACTCTTGGTTGCATCAAACATTTCTAACTTGGGCAATTTGCAACTTTGCAGACGGTGATCGCAACAGGTGTATCCTATGGCTTTGACTTCGAGCACAGGTTTAACGTGTCTGTGGTTGGGCAGATGGATACTGGGTAAGTGTGTTTTCTATGCTGGTGTCTCCGTGCATCAGCAGAGTGTGAGTAGACAGCAGTCACAGGAGAGTGCAACCCTGGTGAGAAGACCCAGCACTGCACATGAAGAATGAAAGCTGGCTGCTGTCCTTCAAGGAAGTAGCTACAAAAGGAGTCAGGGTCCACTGTTAATATCAGGAAGTTTCTCCTGGTTAGAAGAACTCACAGCCAGGCCAGCAAGGACGCACATGAAAGTAAATGTTAGGAAAGTAGTGAGAGTTAAAAAGTAGGCAAAATAAACTACTTCTTCTAAAGAATCATCAACTAAAATCAGATTTCCTTGTCTGTAAATTACTATAAACAATACATAGTGCTTTGTTTGAGGTTACTGGAGCCAAGTTCCGAAAGTTCAAAAGAAACACTGAAGGAATACCTGTACACCGATTGAGCAATCGATAGGCACACTGGCACACTCTGTCCTTTCTCATGGTCAAGTTCAAAACAAAGCCAGAGCAGCTTTCCCAGCTAGTACAAGGAATTTGAAAATATATTTTATTACATTTAGTGGATTGGGAGGGGAGATCTCTTTTTGTGTTGTCCTTCCTCTGCCCTTTAGGTAGCACCAGTTTCTTTCTCCAAGGAAAGATCATCATCTGTCAAAACAAATTAAAGACCACTCCTCTCCCCATGCTTTACAAGGTTTTGAGAATGCCAGAAGTCATCAGTTTTATGTATATCCTTGTCTTAGAATAGCCAAATTCCTTTAAGAACAGATACTGGTATATTTTTAAGCAAAAATATATTTTTATCACCAGCTCTTCAGGTGTTCCACTTAATGAATCTCAAACATCACTTCTATGAAGTTGTGAAGTGGAAAGTAGGCTGAGACTAAAAGACTATTTCTAGGTTTTCCCTCCACCCTGTAACTTTCAGGCGATTGCACTGTGTGCTGGAAGACGCCAAATCAAAAATAAATAAACAAAAGCAAAATCAAAGAGAGTCTGGTCAGAAGCAGACGTTTTGAAAATAAATGATAAACTTCAAGATCACTGAGTGACAAAATATAATTTCAAGGTCAATGGACCTCTCTCTACAAGGAATGTGGGGTGGGGGAAGAACCTAGCTCACATTTATTAACCATTACACTCTACAGAGAGGCAGTGTGACCCATTAGGTAAATTCACATGTTCTAGAGGCAGAGAACAAATAACTAAACTCTGTGCCTCAATGCCCTGGGCTATAAAATAAGGCTGAAAAGAATAGCTGTCATACAGGATTTTCAGAAGGATTGAACTAGTTACTACATGTGCCATGGTTAAGTGCCTGACCTACAATTAGTGTTGAAACTGCATTATGACTATTACTCATTTAGCATCTGAGTTAGGTAAGAGGCACTTGATGTGCTTTTTTTACACTCCCATTTTTTTCTAAGCAACAATTGAGCATTTTAAATGTCTGTTAATTGCAAATACAATATTACTGGAAGATAACGATCATTAATTATTGTTGTTAATGCATATTAATGCTATTAATGCATATGCCACTTTACAAATCATTTTCATGAAGACACACACACCAAATGCAAATAACTTGGCCAAAGGGAAGTGCTGGTTGAAATACTGGAGGAAACACAAAGGATGTCACTTAGATGCAGAGGGTCCTGTAATAGAAGCTGATAGGCACTTTGTATTTCACAGTGTATAAATAGCAGTCATATTCATTATTTTATTTGACCCTCCCACAAAACTATGAAGAAAAAAAGAACAGTTGTTATCATCCTCACTTTACAAATGAGGAATCTGCATCTCAGGAAGGATAAGTGGCAGACCAGAAATGAAGACTTCGGACTATAAAATCTCCATCACACAAGTTTTATGGCATTCAGAAACTAAAACAAAAGAATAATAGTAAGGTCCGGGTTATTTTGGCATCAAACGCAAAATTTAATTATATCAGAAAACAGGGATGGGGATGTGGCTCAGTGATAGAGCACTTGCCTAGCATGTGTGAGGGCCTAGTTTCCAACCGTACCACCACAAATAAGTAAATATATAAATAAGCAAGTAAATAACATTCCTAGCAACCTTTCTAATTTATGATGTCAGCCGAGTATAGAAAAATAGTACTTCTTCCAAATTAAAGCTGAAAATGTATTATCAAAGATGTTTATAAGCTAGGCATGGTTGCACACACCTGTAATCCCAGCGGCTCGGGAGGCTGAGGCAGGAGGATCACAAGTTCAAAGCCTGACTCAGCAATGGCGAGGTGCTGAGAAACTTAGTGAGATCCTATCTCTAAATATAATACAAAATAGAGCTGGGATGAGGCTCAGTGTCAAATTCCCCTGAGTTCAATCTGTGGTACCTCGCACCCCCCCCAAAAAAAGATATTTACAGATTGAATCCAATTAACCCACTTCCAATGTTTTAGATCAGAAACAGATGTTTAAAGGAACTGAGCCTTTTAGTAAATTGATATTAAGTTTAAGATATGTGCACCTTTTATAATACAACTAATAAATATATCTAACTCTTTAAGTTCATGAGGCATAAGCACAGAAGTATCCCTTGTGAAATGAACATTTCTCTGACACTCTATCACTTTAAACTATAACCCATGCTCATCAGGGCCATGGTTGGCTCTGGCAGCTCTCTGGAGTGTGGGGCAAAGTCCAAGACCCACCTGTTTGCTAGGGGTTTTCCATGAAATGTTATGGTTATCAAATGACTTTTTCTTTTCTTTTCTTTTCTTTTTTCTTTTCTTTTCTTTTTTCTTTTCTTTTCTTTTTTCTTTCTTTCTTCCTTCCTTCCTTCCTTCCTTCCTTCCTTCCTTTCGTTGCTTTGCTTTGTTTTGTTTTTCTTCCCTTGTCTCAAAATTGTTTGCTCAAAGAGACTTCATCCATGGATAACTATTGGAGGCACCATGGGCGATGCTTTGCAATGTAACAATACAAGCAGAATGTAAAACATTTTGCAAGAAGCTTGTAGGGATAAAAGTGGACATCATAATGTAGGTGTGCTGGCAAAGTCATATCCATTGTACCACTATCATTGGACTGGATTTAAAATCTTTTTTTCAAACCCAGGCAGTGTTGCTTTTCAACAAGATGGCAAATTCCAAAGGTCTCAGTAGGACTAAATTTTTGTTAAGTCACACTCAATTATTCTCAGCTTTGTAGTCATCCAGCATTGGGCTCTAATTGTAAAACATATTCAGAGTCTATTCATCACTACTCCCAAAGCTCTGTCACATAGAGTGAGATATAACTCAGGCAAGATTGCATTCATTCCTTGATTTTTTCCAATAATCACATGAATTTATAAGCTCGTTGGTGACACTCAAACTCGTTGCATTTCAATTTCAGATTTGAGCCCCCTATTACACCCGATGTGCAGATTTTCCAAGACACCATAGGAGACAGCTTTGGCATTGCGATTGTGGGCTTTGCAGTGGCCTTTTCTGTGGCCAGTGTCTATTCCCTCAAGTATGATTATCCAATTGATGGCAATCAGGTAAGTACATAATCTACCCTGGGTCTGATTAGGCAACTGTAAACAATATTTTGTGCACACAATATTCTTCTAAAACAGAATACTTCTAAGAAAACTTCTTCCTTGTTCTCCTTCAGGAGTTAATTGCCTTGGGATTGAGTAACATATTCACTGGATCATTTAGAGGCTTTGCAGGGAGTACCGCCCTCTCCAGATCAGGGGTCCAGGAGAGTACAGGAGGCAAAACGCAGGTATTTCAATATCCTTGCTGCAGGGGCCATCCCAGAGTTAATAACCGGGAAAGCCAAGCTAAGGGCAGAGTGCAGATTGTGAAGAGAACTGTTTTGTCTGCACAGGTTGCTGGGCTCCTCTCCGCTATCATTGTGTTGATTGTCATTGTGGCCATTGCCTTTCTTCTGGCACCACTGCAAAAGGTAACACTCCTCTCCCTTTAGGTAACATGGCTTTCCTTGGGGTGATACAACAAGGGTCTTGGCTCTTAAGTTCTGAAAGCACAAACTAAACTAGGGAAAATGAGGTAACAGCACACTCTCAAATATTCTCTTTAGCCAGTCCTCCATGGATCAAAAACATTTTCTTTTCTTCCTGGAAGCATTTTATGAATGTTAGGAATGCAGATGCCCAAACTACCTTATCTACTCTGCTCTGTGCATGTACGTAATGCAGAATATAATTAATGTTTAAGCAGCAGAGCGCCCTGGCACTGTAGCTTCAACATGATTGACTGAAGTGGAGATTTTCTTCAAGGCTGAGGTCATCACAGGCTGTCTATCTAATGCAGAGAGTGGTGCTACCAGCCACACAACCTGTTCTCAAAAATACGCCCTGCAGCTCCTAGAGGTTTGGTTTGACTCCAAAACCAACACTGTCTGCTTGCAGGATGGGAGCAAAAAGTTCAAGGTGTCTAATCAGACCCAGCATAGGTTGTGTACTTACCTGATTGCCATCAATTGAATAATCGTCCAGGGAATAGATGCTGGCACATCTACAGACTTCACCTATTCACCCTGGTGCTCCCCTAACTGTGAGGGGTTAGTTAAATGCTTGTAAATTGCTGCAGCATCCCCATTTAAAAAAATAACATCAGACCGTGGAAAACATAGGATCGCTAGGAAACCAGATGATGATAAATACAATGCATTGCTCTTTGTGGTTCTAATATGATTCAGAGGTAGTATATAAAGAACTGGGTCAGGAACTCTGTAGATCTACTTCTAATTCTGGCTCTGCCACTTATTTTCTGTGTGCTTCTGTGCCAATAACTTTACCTCTCTGAACCTCACGTTCTCTATTTGTAAAATAGAGAGGAAATTAGTACCCAACACACACAGCTGCAAAAATTAAATGAGATGGTGTAGATGAAGCACTTAACCTAGGTCATTAACATGAAAGTTCATTAATACGAAAGTCATTAATAGTATTATTATTATTATTATAAAAACATTCTATTGTTTTTCTGACTAGAAGGATATATAGTTCACCAATGTCTACTGGCTGTTATCTAAGCTTTTTTCCCAAGTTGGTTAGTAGCTGAAATGTGAATTTAGTCCCAGGTTTCTGGACATCCATTGTGATCTTCCCAAAGAACCTCATTGGTCCAATCTGTCTTTAAACAATGTGGAATACTATTTACCAAAAACACATATCCTTCATATACTGACTCTTGATTTCAAAATTGATAGCATGAAAGAAGTCAAGAAGTCACCACTATATAAATAGAAAAAACGTGTATCTCAATAAAGTTGACTATGTACACTTACCCTTACATAGAGCACCCTACTGTGTATCCTCAGAGTATAATGTGGGCTCTTCCTCCCCCAACAACTTGGAGACGCTGAAGAGACAGTTGCCATTTAAAATCCTCTTTCCTGAATAAACCACACTCCAGGACATTGTCCAGAATGTCAATCAAAACACCTTCCTCAAAGAATCCACGTGATAATTCTCTTTAGATGATCATGTCAGGAATGTCATTCAACCTGAATAGCAACTTTGCTTCTTCTCATCATATGAAGGAAAAATAGCTCATAATAAGTTGGACTACATTTGTTGAGTACTTATTAAGTATCAGCAGAGTTTTAAGCATTTTATACCTATTTAGTCCTTTATATTAATTGCAATGTGAATGTCAGGTTCCGGTAAAATCATCCCCCTTTCTTTTCTATGGTTTCTCTGTGCTCTACTTTTAAAAGTACTCTATTGTATATATATTTCATTATAAATTGCTTCAAAGTATTGTTCCATAGAATACTGACCAGTTGGGAAAAACACCTAATGAAAAAAAAAAGTCTTTATAAAAGGTTGTACTTGACCTATTTCACACTTATACTAAAGTCCTACAAAAGAAGGAGGGCCATTGCATACAGAGTCCTGTGAGTCTCACACCAGCCACTACATCAGTGACATTTCTTAAAGCTGTAGTACACTATCAAAACCTGGGCATTGACATTAGTACAGTACTAGTAAATATATCACAGACTTTGTGCTGTTTCCCCCTACTTCTTAACTGACATTTATTTGTACGCAATTTCCTTTTTAAAGTTACTTAAGACCGTGTTTTTTCTAAACAATGATCTCTAGTCTCAGAATGAATCAAATGAACAGCTTAGATAATGAAATGTGAAAGTTACTTGTGAAAATTAGAAATACCTGAATCACTTAAACTATCTTCAAGATATGAAAACAAATGCTGCATTTTTTTGGATATCGGGCTTTCACGGTATGAAAGTAGTCAGTATACTCAGAGTGGAACAGCTCGTATGTCGCAGGGGCATTCCTACCATTGTGTTAAAATCTGAATAAGGATGCATATACTTAGCTATTCAGCAGGTTTCACCAGACTTAGCACAACTCTCACAAACCAATTATGGCATTCTTGGGTGCAAAGAACTGGAAGCCTGAAGCTTTTTGAGGAAGTCTGAGTTTAGTGAATCCATCATTCTATGATGTCAACACTAGGGCTTTGTGAGAGGCTGTGTTGTCAGTGGCAAGTACTAGCTTGGGGAATATTAGTTTGTTATTAATTATTCAGCTGAATAATTATAGAGCCACTTCTATATGCATTTACTGTAATACCTTCTGAGGGTACACCAGGAAACAAGACACATACAGTTCATGCTGTCAGAGAGCCGACCTCAAGTCTTGGTTAACTTTTTTGTGATCTTTAGCTTCCTCTTACAAAATGGCACCATTGCTGGTCTTCACCAAAGATTGGGATTCTCATTACAGAGCCTCAAGTTCCTAAAGCTTTTTTTTCCCCCCCACAAAGGGCAACCCCCATCTCCTCAACTTTAATAAATAGATACACATTACACGGGCTTTGCTTAGGGAAGAATTTATTCTAGTGCTTACCTGCCAAAGTTCTGAAGATCTACCTTTCTCTGTCCCAAGGTGGAGGCTAGTAAGTGCCATCAGATCATCTATGGCATAATCACAAAGAGCAATTCAGCCCTTGTCACTGTGGGGACAATAAATGCAGGGGCTAGGTCAGAGTTCCAGCTCTAATGTGTCTGTCTTGCATGGCATTGGACACCGGAAAAGGGTGTATTCTTTGATATGCTTTGAGGCCCACTAAAGGACTCACTTATCTGCAGCCTTCACCTTTGCTTCTATATGGTTTATTTGATTAACTTAAAGTACATCTGCTGTCTCTGTGTTTCACAGTCTGTCCTGGCAGCTTTGGCACTTGGAAACTTAAAAGGAATGCTGATGCAGTTTGCTGAAATAGGCAGATTGTGGCGAAAGGATAAATATGATTGTGTAAGTAGATGCAATGGTACTGGAAAAGGAGATGACTCAGATGGTAGTTTAATGTTGATGTAAAATATATATTTACATTGTAAACTCTACGAAATTTTATTTCTATATGTCTGTTCAAAACAACCTCAGATTGTTTTATTTGCCATCTTTAAATTGCATACTCTAATGGACATTCTCTGAGATTTTAATATAAAAGGTTGGACTCCCACAAGCAGAAAATGCTCCACACAACACTAGTGCAGGACTTTCTTAGATCTACCTTTTTTTTTTTTTTCTTCAGTACCAGGGATTGAACCCTGGGTTGCTTAACCACTGAGCCATATTCTTTATCTTATTTTATTTAGAGACATGTTCTCACTGAGTTTCTTAAGGTCTTGCTAAATTCTTGAGCCTGGCTTTAAACTGGTGATTCTCCAGCCTAAGCCTCCTGAACTGCTGGGATTACAGAAGTGAGCCGCCATGCCTTGCAAAACCTAATTTTTTCTTACAGTCATCATGAATGCCACAGAAACTCTGAATTTTAGGGGTGGATTTTACTTTTGTTCTTCTTTACACAATGTATTCGTTTTCAGAAAATCTGTGAAGAATTGAAATTCTGAACATTCCTTCTGGAAAACACTTTTTCTTTTGAAAAGGCTCCCCCTTTCTCTCAACATGCCTTGCTGTGAAAAGCACAGTCCATAATTTACTCAAGGCCAAAGTCTATGGTGTAAAAATGCTTGTCGGCATACACTATGGTACTTAAAGAACATAAAGTAATAAGTTACCCTTGGTTTACTTTTGTTCCTGATAGATCATTGTGGGGATTTAAACACCCTTTTGGCATGCTAAAAGTCTCTTAGAAACAGTAGCCATTGATTAAGTGAGCAGACCAAGAATTAGATTGGTATAGGCTCTACCAGTTAATTTTCTGATTTTAACAACTAGGCTGGTTCTGTAATTTTTGTCGCGAAAATTAGACTGTTTCCTTTACTGGTTCAGAGGTGGAATTAGAAATAGATGCATTTTCTTTGGCTCTTTTTTATATTTGCTAGTGTTTCAGTGGCACAGACCCTGAGTCTGCAGAAATGACCTCTCAAGACAGGTGTCCTCCTACGTACTTTGCTCCCTGGACCAAGATAACATCTTCTAACCTCTGCTTTTGGCCCCGGAAGTTCACACATTCTCATAGCTCTGGACATAAAACATTGTACTTTACTCAAAGTAAATCGTATGTATCTGTTGCTTTCTTTTTACAGTTGGTTTGGATCATGACCTTCATCTTTGCCATTGTTCTGGGACTGGGGTTAGGCCTGGCGGCAAGTGTGGCATTTCAGCTCCTCACCATCGTGTTCAGGACCCAGTTGTGAGTGCTCATTGTTCTCTGCATCCTGGCAGGCTTCGACCTGCACAATCAGAAGAGTAAAAACTTTGTCAAGGGTTAAGAGGAGTTTGGCTAATAGGCATGCATATCTATCAGGACTAACAAGTACAGCCTTCCTCAGATTGCTCACCTCAAGGATGGAAGGGCAATAGAATGGCCCAGATATAGGGCGAGAGCCCAGGGAGAAGCTTGCTACTGGTCTACTTCTGGCTTTGATAATAATTCAAAGAAATCATTTAGATCTCTGAGTCTGTTTGCCCACCTGTAAACCAGAAGTGATCTATGCTAAGTGAGTTTAATTTCATTGTCTCAGACCTGTTAAAACACGGGAATGTGTTACTGAGAAGACAGTGAAATTCTCCAGCCCTCTTCATAGGTTGTTAAATTGCACTCTCATCTTAAAAGCCTGGAGCTGGGTTAGAGAACTTCTCAAAGGCCCCTCTAGGTCTTAATGTTCCACAAAGACTGGAATTATTCTTAATAGTCGTGCAGTTCAAGCATCTTTCTGATGTTTAAATCTTTGTCATATAACATCACCACCATGTGGTGATTCAACCCGTATTGTGTTAAGTGGTGTGATTATAAGGAGAAAGAAGGCTCCATGGGAACTAAGGCTTTCTAGGGCAGAAGTCACCATAATAGTTAAAGTGATTCCTTGACTAACAGAATATGCTGGTATTGGAATACATTGGTATTGCTTTTGCACTTTTTTATTCATTTACATTTTTATTGGATTCTTTACTGGGGACCCATCAAATACAGAAACAAACTGAATGGTCATATAATCAAGTAATTTTACTTTTCCATGTCTTCATTCATATCACTGCCTTACCTCCCTTAAAAAGCCGTGGTATCCAGAATGAACATGGCAAAAGGTTACAGCATTGCTTTGTAAACTGGCAAATTGGAAACACTGTTTTAGGAGCTGTGGGAGGACACAAAGATAAGTAAGCAAAGTGTCTGCCATCTAGAGTCTCTGATGGCATAATGATTCCCCAGTTTTTTAAACTGAAAAGTGAACCTGTGTTGATATGCTAGAAAGAAAACAATGTTACCTTACAGGTCTAACAAATATGCATGAATAATTTATTTGCTGTTGTTTTTCCCTACAGTCCAAAATGTAGTACACTGGCTAATATTGGAAGGAGCAACATCTATAAGGACAAAAAAGACTATTCTGATGTAAGGGAGATTCATTTTTGTCTTTGACTTGCTAAATGATATTGATATGAATCTACTGGGTACCATCTAATATTCCTTCTCTGCCTTATAGATGTATGAGCCGGAAGGAGTGAAAATTTTCAGATGTCCATCTCCAATCTACTTTGCAAACATTGGATTTTTTAAGCAGAAACTTATAGATGCTGTAAGGTTTGGGGTTGTTATTTTTTTTTTTTTAATTTTGTTGAGTCTCTGGGAATGAAATGTTTGGTTTTTAACAAGAATGTTATTGACCTCATGTATGCTGAGGCTGAGTTGTATCAGCGTTTTTTGTGTTCCATGTCCCACGGCAGGTATAAGGGATCCATTAATGTGTTCTGAAATAAGCCTCTTTAGATGAGGTCCAATATAGAATCCTTTAATCCAATTCTGCTATAGAGTTAAAAAAAAAAAAAAAGACTTACCACAGGTTTAGTCTGCTGGTCTTTAATGGATATTATCTTACATATTTTCTTTGGGCATCAACTTCAGAGACAACAGAGGAGCATTTAATATTTGACTGGATCATGGAAGAGATAACAGTTGTAAATGAATATTTAACAGTAAATACTGGGTGTTGGTAAAGGTGAGAAGGAAGCAGTCTTTAATACTGGGAAACAAAAGCCCAGAACTCTTCCTAGATACAGACCTTTTCGTCTGATCTGTGCCTTGCATAAAGTTGCCCTAAGCCTCATTATCATTCAGTATGCATCAGATATTACACTATCTAAGTTGGTTGTTTTTTTTTTTTTTCCTTAAGACTCCAGACAGCTTTTATTGAAAAGATTATATGTGGTGCTGAGGATCGAACCCAGGGCCTCACACGTGCTAGGCGAGTTCGCCACCGCTGAGCCACAACCCCAGCCCCTTGGTTTGGTTTTTTGGTTTTTTGTTTTGGGGTAGCAGGGATTGAACCTAGATATGCTGAGCCATATCTCCAGCTCTTTTTTATATTCTATTTAGAGGCAGGGTCTCACTAAGTTGGTTAGGGCCTCAATAAGTGCTGAGGGTAGCTTTGAATTCTCAAAACTCCTGCCTCAGCCTCCGGAGGCACTGGGATCATAGATGTGCACACCACCATGGCCGGCCGCAATTATTTTTTAAAATGGTATCCTTTTGTATATATGGCTTTCTATATGCCCTTTACACTTAATCTAGTATCTTTCCCTCTAACTACATTTTTTTTTTTGGCCAAAGATTTTTGTTACATATTTGATCCCCCTTTCTTACTACTCTTGAACTAAAATTATAGCAATAAGAACATATTTGTGTTGAAAAGGGGGAAATGAAGGTTAAGTCCAGAGCTATAACAAAATTATGAAATAAAGTCATATAGGGATAGGTTTTATAAAATATAATCAAATAAATTGTAATAGAACAAAAATTATATACAGAAGCAGAATTCTCATTAGGTATCACCATACTCAAATAAAATTCCCTAACAATAGTGAGGGCTCAAAATACAAAAGAATTCAAATGAGGCTTACATCTATTAATGTATCATTTGTAGATAACTCCTGGACTGTATAGAGAATTTTAAATGTTGATAATTGCATATGGACTAAGCGAATCACAGGTCTGACGCAATGTTGTTGCTGATGTTGTTTAAATCATGTTTGGATTTTATCACAGTATCCTTATTTTGTGTCCTAAGCCCCCAACGCATGGCTAGTTATAAGAATTATGCTATCGAGGTAGAATAGTCAGTACTCTTGTAACAGAGCAATGGGTTTTTCAGGTTGGCTTTACTCCACTTCGAATTCTACGCAAACGCAACAAAGCTTTGAAGAAAATTCGAAAACTGCAGAAGAGAGGCCTGCTACAAGTGACACCCGTGAGTTGCCTGGCCCATTCCATGTGTTATATAGCTAACAGTTCAGTAGGATATAAGTCAAGGTGTGAGTCCTGTTCCTTTAAATGAAATGCCAGATAAACAAGTTATTCCATGTGTCACTGTTATTTCAAAAATGGTCTCCTCAAATTTTTTGTCTTGGGAAAAGTACCAAAGACAAGTGTCTACAGTCCTACTGCTTGACCTGACTTTAAATCTATGTTCTAGAAACTCCTTGGTTATCCTCAACATACACGTTTTTCACAGTCAGGATTATCATGCTTGTTATCCTCTCTTGCAGAAAGGATTTATATGTACTGCTGATGGCTTCAAAGATTCTGATGAAGAGCTAGACAACAATCAGATGGAGGAACTAGATCAGCCCATCAATACCACAGATCTGCCTTTCCAGATAGACTGGAATGCTGATCTTCCCCTCAACATCATGGTCCCCAAAATCAGCCTCCACAGCCTTATTCTCGATTTTTCAGCAGTGTCCTTTCTTGATGTTTCTTCAATGAGGGGTCTCAAAACGGTAATTTATTTATTTTTCTTAATGGAAATAATCAATCATTAACTAAAGGAAAAATTATAGTTGTGGAAGGATGTTCCTTTAGATAATACACACTGAATTAGAGGTAAAATTTAATCTTACAATATTCCATGAAAGGGCTGAAGGGGAGGGAGTGGTGTGTTCCATGAATTCTTTAAAAATGCATTTCCCATGGAACTGCTTACAATTTTGAAGGTGACCAAACCCCATTCTAAAGTAGGCTGAGCCTTCTCTCAGACCACTATGCTCACACTCCTGTACAATATGGGCATTGAAAATGGTGCTTTCAAATCCTGGGGGCATGTATCTAACATTATCCTGAAATCAGAGACGATTTGGAAATGTCAGGGAAACAGTGGAATAGTTTGTCTTTTTTTTAATCCTCATTCATTATAAGTTGATGAAATTTCACTTGGCTATTTACAGTAATATCAAAAAACAGATATATAAAAGAACAAGAGTTACATGTGATTTAAAAATACGGCAAAAACAATCAAGTTGAAGGTCTTTCCACAATTTCATTAACATTTTTAAAAGCAAATAAATATGCAACAAAGATGCAAAAACAGAAAATTTAAGAAATTTTACATTTTCCTTAGGTTTTCACAGAAATCTTCCTAAGTAATCTGAATTAAGATCTATTAAATATTAATAAGCTGGACACAAAATTAGGAAATGGGATCAGTTTAGTTTTCTTCCAACTTATCTTGAAATTGGTTTTGATGCTACATAATTCTGAAGACTGCTTGCCTTTTCTTTTTTAGTTTCATTTTTGTTTATATTAGCTTTTTTTTTTTTAAATCCTAGCAGCATAGCACAAAGAACAGGGACAGGGTTTTTTTCTGAATGACATATAGGCCGTAGTGTTTTGTTTTAATGTTATATACCCAGAAAGCTCTAGTTCCTATCATCTTCACTAAAGATGTTAGTTTAAAATTAAATCATAGAGCCAGGCACAGTGGCTCATGCCTGTAATCCCAGCCACTTGGGACACTGAAGCAGGAGGATGGTGAGTTCAAAGCCAGCCTCAGCAATGGCGAGGCATTAAGCAATTCAGTGAGACTTTGTCTCTAAATAAAATACAAAATAGGGCTGGGGATGTGGCTCAGTGGTTAAGTGCCCCTGAGTTCAATTCCTAGTACCAATAATAAATTAATTAAATCATTCTTGATTTTATGAGTTTGAGGCATGAGATTTTCTCAGAACACTTCCCTCAAGATTGATCATTTTTAACTTCTTATTGAGGAGGGAGGAGGGCTGTTCTATTCAGGTTTCTTTCTTTCTCTCATAGAGCCTTGTTTTTAACTTTAGTATCTACCTATGCTATTACCTCTTTTCAAAAAGTAAAAGGTTCTGAAAGTAATATATCCCCCAGAATTGTTTTCCTTATGTATCTGATAAGTGATACTGTTCCCTAAAAAAAAGATGCACTTTTTTTTTAAACAGATTTTGCAAGACTTTATCAGGATCAATGTAGATGTGTATATTGTTGGAACTGATGGTAAGTTCTTTTATATTGATTTTATGCTCTGATACTAACTGCAGGCTCACTGCCAATGCTTGATCTAGACAGCCTCTCCAAAAAACAGGTATTTTATACAATCATCAAAAAGGAAACCTAATTCGCAGTTGAGCCAATAAAATTCCCTATGGAAACAGTTTCACTGTGTTTGAGTTGTGTTGATACATAATTAAATGAATTTTACAGTTTGAATTCTTAGTAAGCATCAAATGAGCAAACATTATTTTTTTACTCCAAACTTGCTGTATTAGTCATGTTTTGTGTCTCTCTTCCCTCTTCCCTTGCATTCCTCTGCTATCACATCTTGATTTCGGCTTCCCTTGGATAATGAGAATGCCCTTGTCAATGTTATGGTGATGTCCAGCTTCTCAAGATTAATGGCCTCCTTTTCAGTCTCCTCCTGCTGGAGCTTGCTTGAACATTAGACTGTTTCATTGGCATTTGTCTTCAAAATTCTCATTCCCTTGACTTCTGTGAGTTGAATTCCCCTCCTACCTCTCTAGTATTTCCTCTGTTTCTGACACTGGTGCCTCTCCTATCCCTTAGCAGTTTGTCTTCCCAGCCTTCTACCTTAAACTCCACAGTTCTACTTCCATGAACTCCTAGTCAATATCCTTCACCCTTACGATAACTTGAAGCGTACCTACATGTTAATGGATCCCCATACCATACCTCCAGTTCTTCTGAGCTGCAGATCCATGTATTCAGTTGTCTGCCTGTCCCCCCCAGGCACCTCCGACACACGTATTCTAAACTATATAAATGACCCTTCCTTCCTTCCTAAACTGCTCCTTTCCTAGTCAATTACCACATCACTTTTGATCCAGTTGCCCAAAATGGAAACCCCAGAACTCTCTTTAATTTCTCCCTCTCTCCTTCCCTTTACAGGTAGTAAGCCACCAGCTCCTAAAAATATTTCCCCTTAAGTCAGTCTCTTCCTTGGGCGGGGATGTGGCTCAGTGGTAGAGTGCCTGGAAAGCATGAGGCTCTGGGTTCAGTCCCCAGCACACATCCCCCTGCCCCCCCCCCAAAAAAAATCAGTCTCTTCCTCTCCATTTCCACTGCCTTAATCCAGATCATTATAAGACCTTTCTAACTAGTGTTTTTGTCCATTGCTAGAATGATCTCTTATCTCATTTTTTTTTCTGACTAGAAAATTCCTTCTAGAATTTTCCCCAACAATAACTGTGACAATTTCTTCCTTACCCAGGCAGTGCACTGGATCTTCAGACTGTTTGCATCTGTAGAATGCACATCACTTAATTCTGCAGTTCTGTGTTTGTGTCCCCACTAGACTGTAATCTCTTCCAAGGGCAGTTATTAGTATTGTTTACCTAATTATCTAGTTTAGAACATGCCACACAACTACTATTTGTTCTGGGAGTGGCTACAGCAGTGAATGACAAATCCCTGCCCTTGTGGAGCTTATAGTTTCATGGGAAAGTCAAATAATAAACAAAGCAATATTTAAGATAGTACTATAAAGAACAAAGCAGGGTTAAGGATATAGAGCCATGGGCATGTTGCTATTTTAGACTAGCCATTAGGGATACCCAGTAATGTGACCCTTGAGAAGAGACTGAAATGAAATATGGGAGTCAACCTTGACAGAATCTGGAGTGTATTTTAAGTGTATTTATTTTAAGTGTATTTTAAGGAGTATCTTGTACAACTAGCACACAGATCTGCAAGGAGACAGAATTAGCACCTTTAATCTCTCTTGCCTCCTATCCCCAAGTCTATAGATATATTCAGTTCAAGGGTTGCTTAAAATTATAAATGTTCTCACTCAACTATTAACTCTTAATTTACTAAACAATTTTATTCCTTCCCCATCATTCCAGATCTCTTTAAAAGTGTCCATTCCTGCTGCCTGGTATCCCTTCTCAGTCAATCCAACATCACCCCTCTCCCCTACCCTCTCCCTTGGTCACCTGTCAAAAGCTTGCCTGTGAGCACTTTCCCATCTCCATACTTTTGCTCCTCCTCTTCCTCCACCTCTCTCCAAATCATAGATACTAGAAAAGTGACATCTATTCAGTTAATTTATCCTAGATATCCACCAAGAGGAAACAATTTTTACCTACTGTCTCAGAATTTCCATAGTACATACATGTACTGCACCTCTCTTCTTGAAAACAACAAAAAAGATAATACAAATACCTATTGTGTGCTGGGCATTATTTTTGAAACTAGTAATAAAGAAAAAACTGGACTGCTCCTTTCCCTAATTATTTTATAAAACACTTTTTCCTTTCAGTACTACAATTATATATAAATATTCTATGTTCCTCCAGGGTGAGATTCAGATCTAATTTGCCTTTTGATCCTTTTTATTACTCAGCCAGAGCTTTGCACATAGTAGACATGAGGTCATATTTGGTTGAATGATCTGTACAAACAAATGCTGTTTAGTGCCTATGAGAATGGGATTTCTCAAAGGTGATGGCAGTGGTAATATGAAATCCTAAGGAAGATGCTTTCTAATAAATCCTGGCAGCTCTGGGAAAATGGGCTACAGTTAAGTAACTGGTAAATGATAGGTTTGGCAATCAAAAACCAAAGCATATCACAGATCTATCATGTTTTGTGTTTTGAAAGAATACCAATTTTTAATAACTATATTTGATGTTCTAGCCATTGAACAGGGAGATTAACTTACTAGGTTCCTGCCTAAATAAAAGTGGATTAATTTTCCAGGAACTACTTCAGATTTTCCCATTTGAATCTTTTCCTTCTTCCTTTTTACAGTACGGCATTAAATAGGTATGTTTATTAGAAAGGTACTCTTTAATTCCAGGAGACATTGCACTAGTGATACAAAGTTATCCTATTGTTGCAACCCACACTTAACCAAAT
The DNA here is from genome assembly GCF_052094955.1 of Ictidomys tridecemlineatus. Classification (NCBI taxonomy): domain Eukaryota; kingdom Metazoa; phylum Chordata; class Mammalia; order Rodentia; family Sciuridae; genus Ictidomys; species Ictidomys tridecemlineatus. The sequence continues at coordinate 177,936,067 of NC_135478.1, read as the reverse complement.
GTCAATGAAATGCACATTTGCAAATGGAATAATAAATTATCAACCTCAAGAGGAAAACCTGCAGCCAATAACTTCTTCCTAAGTGTTACAGTTTCTTTTCTCTCTTCAGATGATTTCATTGAGAAGCTTGCTCGATGTGAATTTTTTGATGATGAAGTCAAGGACTCAATATTTTTCTTAACAATTCATGATGCTGTTTTACATATTTTGATGAAGAAAGATTATAGCACTTCAAAGTTTAATTTCAATCAGGTACCAGCTCTTTGATGACATCACATTTATAACAAACCATTGCATTTCTTAATTTTTCATTATATTTGAACATTTTAAAAACTATACTTTCATTCTTTTTCTTAGAAAAAAGAAATGAAATCTGATTTTACCATAAATACAAATGGAGGATTGCGTTATCGGGAATATCAGGTAAGATTCTTCAACAGACTTATCTTTATCTAGATATCACAGCAAATAAATAAATAAATAAATAAAGTAGGAGGGCCTCTTCCAGGATACTGTAGAAAGTCTAGTAGTTGTTTGTTTTTGAGTCTCTCTGCTTCATCCCTAGAAAACTGAAGCAATGCCAACCAATCTCATGGGAAATTTTGAAGAAAATTAACTCAAACCAGTAAAAGCAAACCACCCGCCCTCAAAAAAAGCCAGGATAGAAAATAGTGATGATAGATCTCTATTCATACAGTACTGAGAATATCTTTTTTTATTTTTTAAACTACTTATAGCCATGATCTTATTCTAGCCTTGTACTGTCATGAGACAGAAGAGGTATTGCTATTGCTGTAAATAGATGAATTAGTGATAAAGTTGAGAAACTAATCCAGGTGCATGGGATGTCCTTAGCACAGTGCTTAGCTCAACATGAAAGTTAAGTTATTTTCCTTCCTTATGAGATGACTTACCAATCACTTAACTGGATAGTTCCATTTCATTCTAGAATGTCAAATCAAAATGGGTTTCTGTTGCAGGACAGGTATATGGTGGTGGATTCCATTCATTAATTCAATCCTTACAACAATATACAAAGAGGATATCAATATTAGAAATGAGGAAATTGGGAAAGAGTTTCAAAAAATTTGTTTAAGGTCACACACCAAATGACAATAACAGAATTTAAACTAGTACCTATCTGAGGACAAGACCTGAGCTCTGTTCACAATAACTACTTGTATTCTAATGGATTGAGGGTCCTGCAAAAATCTACCAACTTATCTTCAAATACAACAAGACTGGTGGTATTTTCTTAACTGAGGAAAGGTCTAAGAACAGCAAAAAAGAATGTAGATTAGAAATAAAGAAATGTTTAATGTAAAATAACCTGGACCAAAGAGTAATAGCAAAGGTCAAATGAAGAGGTCATTGCAGAAAGTTAGGGAGACCAAAGATGAGAGGAGAGTCAAGTACCACCATGCTACCTCCCAGCACTGGTTGAATGATCTGTACAAACAAATGCTGTTTAGTGCCTATGAGAATGGGATTTCTCAAAGGTGATGGCAGTGGTAATATGAAATCCTAAGGAAGATGCTTTCTAATAAATCCTGGCAGCTCTGGAAAAATACAAACTCAGCTCCTTGCCCTAGTACAATAAAAAGTACCTGGAGATAAGTGCTCTATCTGATGTGTGTTGTGGTAAGAATTTGTTCCTAATTAGTAGGCTCTCCTTCACCTGATTGTTTCTTTTGCTTCTTTTGCTGAGAAGAAGCTTTTTTAGTTTGAGTCCATCCCATTTGTTTATTCTTGATATTAATTCTTGTGCTACAGGAGTCTTATTAAGGAAGTTGGGGCCTAATCCAACATGATGGAGATTTGGGCCTACTTTTTCTTTTAATAGACACAGTGTCTCTGGTTTAATTCCTAGATTCTTGATCCACTTTGAGTTTTGTGCATGGTGAGAGACAGGGGTTTAATTTTATTTTGTGGCATATAGATTTCTAAAACCCAAGAACAGTGTTTAAATATGATGCTGATCCAAGCTTTAAAACTTTAAAACAAGGAACTATGCTGTACCTTGCCTTCCCATATTAAAAAAAAAAAAAGAAACATTTTGGCCGGGCTCAATGGCATATGCCTATAATCCCAGTGTCTCAGGAGGTTTATGCAGGAATATTGAGAATTTGAAGCCAACCTCTGAAAATTAGTGAGGCGCTAAGCAAATGAGTGAGACCCTGTCACAAAATTAAAAATGAAAAAGAGGGAATGTGGTTCAGTGGTAAAGTACCTCTGGGTTCAATCCCTAGCACCAAAAAAAAAAAAGTAACAACACTCCTGACTTTGCTTAGAGGAAGTCAGCATTTGTGGATAGGCTACTAGCAATAATTAGAGGTAAAAACTGAATGTGGCTGGGGCCAGGCACTGTGCTACGAAAATTCCTTGGAGGAATTCCTTGGAGTTTGTGTGGTCCCTAAAACAAATATAAAGAAATATATTTTGACAAAACATTATATTGTTATTTTGATTGGGCAAAAGCCAAGTCTTTGAAACACACACATACTAAAAATGATATAACATGGATCTACATTAAGCAAGTAGTAAATCATCAGTGCATTCTGATCAATAAATTGAACACAAAAATATTTCTTGATGACTCCAGAAAATTTAACTCCTAAGATGATTATTGAAAGACAAAATTTAACAAATCTTTTAAAACAAGAACTTTTTCTTTTTGCAGGTACCACTTGAAACAAAATTCTAATCAAAATATAATTCAGAGGGTCAAATACAAATATTCTTCATACAATGTATGAACTTATCAATAACTTTATTGATAAGTTCATACATTGTATGAAGAATATTTGTATTTGATAGAATTATGTTTCAAACTTTGGAACGAGATTGTTCTAGCATGGTATATTTTTCACATATCTATATAAAATTATGTAAATACTCTTTAATTTTATACCTTAGATTTATCAAAGGAAAATTATTTTGTATATATGTATTTTTGTAGCACTGTCAGATTTCCATTCAAGTCAGAACTTTCACAATGCTTTGCAGTGTCTTTATACCACTGCTTTGAATCTCATAATTTATACAGGTCATGTTAATATTTCTCCATTTTAAAAAATTCAGTTGTACAGCAAATGTGTTGTTTTATTAAATTTGTTATAAGCTTTCTGATACATGCTTGCTGTGGGTCCTTTTTATAGTGGTCTGAATAGAAAACTGCTACATGAGAATCTTTTAACAAAACTCCTGTGATGAGACTTCTCTGCACAGATTTTATGACTGCTCCTCCAGCTTTTTAAAATATCTAACCTACTATCCAGATTGACACAATTCTCCTAATGTCATATGTGTAACTACAATTAGCTTTTGAGGCAAATCCTTATTTTCCCCTTCTTACTATGAAAAATGTATAGGCTAATGTGGGCTATAAAATGACAAAGCAAGGTAAAAAGAGAGACCATGATGGATAGATAGCCAATTTTTCCTGGCCTCAATGGGAAGAAAACAAGTGGTAGGAAAAGGGATGACTCTTTTCTTTTTTCACTGCTGGTCATTGCAACTGAAAGGGCAGAATAACATCTTTCGAGCTCAATTTCACTGGAGAATGAGATTCAGTACCCAGGCTTCTTTCTCACTGGCATTGTTCCAATCATCTTGTCAATGGGAAAAGCTGTCTCAATTGTTTTAGATTTATCTTTCAACATTTATTGTCAAAATACTCTTTCATCCTTTGTTAACAGTGTCTTATACTGAGAGGGTTTGTTTACTGGATGTAAGCCCAAATAGAGAAAAGCATAATAAAGGTTATTTACATAGCTGATCTTAAATCAAACTATAATATCAGTACTCTTTACAGTGTTTCTTAAACAGTTTGAATCATGAACATCTCATAGTTTTATGCACCTTGTGGATTTTAGGGGAAAAAAATATATACACATGTATGTGTGCCCCACAAACCTCAGAATAAGATCTTTTCCTTGATATAAGGTATAGACTAGAAATTGAAAACGGGAGTCTATTTAAGTGATCATTTGACTTGAGCAGGGGACAAACGCTTTATATAGGGCTGTGGCTGAAGGCTACAGTATCTTCCCAGGAACTGATGCCCTCCACATTCTTGCCAACCAAGATCACAGGGAACAGGCACAGGTGCTTCAGTTGTCAGGCCCACATCACCATACATTCAACCTTTATATCCTGAAATGTTTCTTTTCTTCTAGGTCTCTAAGGTGGATATGCTTTGAGTAGTGGGAACATGTGGGCCTGGGCCTCTACTTAGTAAGCAGTAGAATTTATTTACTAGTACAGAAATCTGATCCCTGATTTAGGATGAGGATAGGAAATCACGATGCAAGATAGAAATAAAATTATGTAAACTAGAGGAAGATTGAAGGAGAAAATACAATTGGAAGACAGAACCACCTTGAGGAGACACAAATACATTATTGAAATTAAAAAGTTTGAAGCTATACATGTTGAGCAGTTTGTCTTATAATTAATTAAATATTTGATAAATATTTGTAATAAGTTGCCACTTAGAAACATAAATAAAATGCTTTAAACAAAAGTCTGACTATTCACTGTATGAACAAGAATAGAAGAGGGATAATTAATTCACTTTTTTTGGTACTTCCTCCTGGATTTCACCTTGTTGAAATTGATCTGCTCCCCTTATTGTGTTCTACCAGCATATTTTCTGACTCTGTGATTTTACAACTCCACTCTTCAGGCTGCTCAGGCTGACAAATCTGTCAGAAAATCTTATTGACTATGTAAACATACAATCAATTAATTCTCAAAATAGCCCTTACAAGTAGACACTATGATTATGCTGACTTTGTAACAAAGTAAAACAAGGCTCAACAAGGACACAAAAACTAGTCTAAGGTATATAGTTGCAGAAACCTGTCCAGAAATCCAACTTCAGAGCCCAGGTTTTTAATTAGGAAATATTACTTCCCAAAGGAAATTAAGACCTGTCTAAAAACTAATCTATTTCAAAGCAGGACATTTTTTAAGGTAAAAAAAAAAAAATCCTTCCACTATAACTTGAAAAATACATAAAAGAAAATCTCTTGAGAAAATCTTAGGGATGACTATCAAGGACAATTCCAAGACAAGTTAAACTGTGAGCCCCTAAGGGTCAGGGACTATATCTTTTTTGTTCATTACTACATACCCACATCTAATACATATTAGGTGCTTAATTTTTATGCATATTTATTTATATACATATATGTATCCTTCCACAAGTCATCCAGTTCTTAATGCCTACAATGCTACCACCATCATCTCTTGTGTAAAGTATTAGAACACTCTTCTGACTGGTCTCTGCCAGATTCTCCACTCTTTTAGTCAGGAGGCTACAATGGCTTCTCAAATCTATTGGAGCAGACTCAAAGCCTTCAAGGCCTATTATTTCCCTATTCCATTATTATCTCTGACTCCCCCCGCCACACACACACACACACACACACACACACACACACACACAACTGGCTATTGAACTCAAGGTCTTTCTTGTACATGCTAAGAAAGTGCTCTACCACTGGCCTAAAACCCCAGTCTTTGACCTCCTAGTATCTCATTTATTCTACTCCAGACTCCTTGCTTCTCCTCAAATATGCAAGGTGCAATCTCATTTCAGGCCTTTACAAACTGCGCACTATGCTTCAAAAACTCTGACCTACATTATCTGACTTTCACTCAATATTTTTCATCAAATGTCACTTTTTCAATGAGTTCTACCTAGTCCATTTTACTTAAAATCACAAACACCTAGTCCAATTACCCTTTTTCTTTTTTGCATAAGATTTTACCACATGGTCTACAATCTAATGTTTATAAATCACTTTGTCTCTTTTAAAGATTGTGCATCCCACCTATCTGGAGCAGGGTCAAATTCTTTATTAAGGCCTTTCCATCACTGAAAAATACTTTTGAGGATGCTTAAAATAACACTTGTGTTACAAGTTTAAAACTTTACTTAGTGCTTACTTAGCACTATGTCTAGTGCATAAATATTTGAATGAATCTTCATATTCTACAATAGGAACTCAGTATATAATTATTGAATAGAGGTTATGAAATTTACATTTGGCATGGATTAAGATGCTTACCAGCTGAGCATGTCTATTTAAATATCAGATCTATAAAATGATTAGTCATACAAGTTAGTTTTAACAAGACTTATCAGAAGCTCACTGGGCAAGTGATTGAAGGTATCTCTGCCTTTATTTGTAATATTAGTTTGTTTCCCCACAGGATATCATACCTGTGTAACTGAAAGTGACTAAAATTTTTTTAAAAATAAAAGATTTTAAACAAGGAAGTAAAGTAAAATTTAGCAGGAAATTTCCAATCTGAAGGCAAAAGGACAATTTAACAGAAAATGTGCCGAGGTCCAGCTGGGCACAATAACCAGGAGGTGAAAAGCAACTTCAAGGTTGAAACGGGAACTGCTTTATTGCAGGGAAACTGAGCGGGAACTCAAGGTAGCAGGAGCCACTTTATTACAAAACAGCAGAGGTACATATACCTGATTACACACAGCTTGACTCAATTAGCATCATCCAGTTACAGCAATCAGCCAATAAGAAATCTCCACCAACTTAACGGCTCAGTGGCGTTGCCTCACAAACCACTCCTCCTGGCAAACTGCCAGGCGCCATCTTGACTTGATTTGTGGTCCCCAACAAAAATGGGCTTAAATTCAATATGACAGGGCTTACAACTACTTAAAATAGAAATGATAGATATTCTTGGGTCATAGAAAATATTTTGTAATGAGTTATTTTTTTAAAAGATGATCCTGAACAATGTGAGAACCAAACCTATTACTTACTTTTCAATACTATAATTTTTGTAAAGCCTAAAAATTCATAATTTTTAAAGATGGGGAAATTAAGCTTTAACACAAGTGTTATTTTAAGCAATCACCCTTAAAGTATTTTTCGACGATGGAAAATCCAAGGTGCATGAATCAAAACAAGGTGTTTGAAAAGCCAAGAAAATTCTTATTAGTAGTACTACCTAACATTTCATCTGGCATAATTCCCATTCCTTTCAGCTTAGTGTATTATCTAAACACTGCTTTACTACAGTGTGCATTTATTGTAGTAAGTAAATTCTGCTTGGTTTCTAGGCCATACTCATACAATACAGACAAATTACTCACAAAAAAGTAAATTCCCTTCAATCCGGCTATAATGTTTGAATATGATTATGTCAAATTTCATTTAACATGATGATTTGATGGCTAATCTGAGAAGTATATTTTTTAGATATTTGTGTTTTTTCATGTACTTATAAGACTATTTTTAAAAATTCATGAAAGACAGCAGTGTAGGTCTTTATCAAAAAGATACTCTCCCAGAATATCATTCAGAACAAAACTTTAAAGCAGTTCTATATATTTCATAAACAGCCACTTATTTTTGAGTTTTTAAATTAGGCTCAAATCTCTTTTCTACTTATATTTTGGCTAGATATGATTAGTAATTACACAATTTTGAATAAAATGGATAGTTTCTTAAGGTCTTTGCAACAGATTGTTCCCCAAATACTATACTGTACAAACATGCACCAAAGAAATATAACAATTTGTTGGTTTTAATCTTTAAAAAAGTGAACCTAATTTTGCTGTGGAAAGTTATAACATAAACATCGAAAATTTTGTATTCTCCCAAGCATGTCATCATTAGGTAAAAACTCATCTAGGCAAAATAGTATTTATGCTTCCATTTTATTGTTGTTAAGAATTAAACTGCCACCTCAGTAGTCTTAAGAGCAATATAATGAAACATACATACATTTAGACTTATGTCCATCATAGCTTCAAAGGCTTCCCTGAAATAAGGCTGGGATTCACATCTTTTTCCTTAAGAAAAGAAACACTAACAGTAATTTTGTTTTCCTTCTACCCACCCACCCTCATTCAAACAATGAACTGATGAATTCAAGTCTAACACCATTTAAAATTTTTGTCCGCTACAAGACATTCATCTGATCTGCCTCCCTGCATATTTATTAAACATAACTGAAAAATAAATCATTTTAAAAAGTCTATAAGAATTATTAATGTGGAATTTCACCATGATAATATTTTTTTTATCCAAAACACAAAGTGGTTTCTTGCCACATTCAATGCTAGTGAATTTCAATAAGCGCAGGAGAGCTTTTCATAAATAGTTGAGAAGCTCTAAAGTGAATTTGGCTATTTTTCTAATTACAAGAAACAAAGAACGGTTGGGATTTAAACAGTAATATTTTAACAGCTCCTAAACAGGGGCATGAAAAGGAATCAAGTTTGCACCAGTCCAAGTACCTACAGTAATATGATAGAAGCACTCACCACCATTTCACACTATTTCACTCCCATGCTTCTAATAACAAGAATTTCTCACTAGAAATAGTGCATTAACAAACTAGACTTTCAAACTGCTAAGTGTGAAAAACCGCTTGCTTAAGAAAAAAGTGTATTATTTACTTTCAGCCAAAGTTGAAATGGCCATTTGTATTATTTCTAAATTCTGCTCTAAGTTCAGAAATGATTTTGCATCTGATTATCCAAGAATTGTGTTTTGCCTGTTCCTGACAGAATCAAATGGTAAATTAGCAATCAGTTTATCCTTTGTCAAAAAGAAATGTTCTAAATTTATATACTATACAAACTATCTAATAAATGATATCTGCATTCTACACATCATGTTTATGTTATGCACCATTTTAGGGGAGGAGGAAAAACTTCACAGGGTTTATTCAAAGGATATACAATAATATCCTAAGAAGATTGATTTATACATATGAGATCTGTATAAACTGTAAGTGGTCATCTCAGCTGGACTGTAACAAGCCCCTATAATGCAAAAGCTGACTCTAAAGGCACCTTATAAAGCACTGAAATTCACAATTTAGTCATTACTTTTCTATTCTCCAATACAAAATTATCTGGTAGTCTTTACTGTTGACTCCATGCTAAAATATTCCAAGTTTAGACTGTTTACCAACCAAAGGGAAAGGAAATAGTTTTTAAATTTCAAGTTAGAGGAAAACCCCTTATTACACAGCAATGAAACCTGAGCAAATGCTAGTTTGTGATTATAAGAAAACATCCTTCATTAATACATTATTTAAATTCCTCTACAACATTCAAATTGTAGTTTAAAATCCAATAAACGAGAATCCACATAAGCACAGAATTAAGCTACCATGAAACGAGGATTTATATAAAGTCTATTTAGCCCTAAATATTTAGCTTAAGACAATGAACAGAGTAGAACACACTTCATCTAAATAACACCATTTAAACAGTTCTATAAAATAATGTTACTTAAGATTAATAAGTGTGGTGCATCATGTGATTCCAACCATTCACTAAAAAAGCATTAATAAGTAACAGTATTTTCCCACCAGCTTGGAGCCTACAGTGTTGAATCCTTTGGCCATATCTTTTCAAATAATTAGAATATTTTTTAATATTACAAACATAAATATATCTTAGTATTGGAATTCCAATGTATTTTGGTGCTCCTGAGGCTGCCTTAACATAAAAAGGCATCCAAGTGAAGTGTATTACATACTTACGATATCGCAAAATTTCAGTGCCTAAAATGTGAAATAATTCTCTATCGTTTAACAGTCTGCCCTTATAGCAAATTCTAGCAAATTTTTACTTCTAGGATTTTATTGTAACTTTGGGAAATTAGTGGTAAAACATATGGTTTTATAAAACAGTATGTGGCTGCACTTAAATTCACATAAAAATAGCATTTTTACAACCATATTGAAATTTAATCCTTTTACACAGGTTAACAAAAATGTATCACAAGAAAAACTAAACATTGGGTTTAACAAAAGCAATACTTTTGAAAGTGGAACAATGAAAATTTTTTTTTCAAAAAAATTTTTTCTTACAAATGGTCTCTTCTGGGTCAATTTACCACCTAGGGAACAAAGTTGTTAAAATATAGCTGTGCTCAACTGAGCAACTCATCTGCACTATAGCATAGTACTTGAAATCAATCCTAAGGTCAAGATTTAAAACCATTTTAGAGACAAGACCCTACGTGTTTTTTAGTCACCTCAGAGGTACTTTTCCTTCCCCAAACAGTCAAAGCTTAATTAAAAGATTGACTACATGTTAAGTTTTTTTTCCTCATCATATCTTCAGTTCAAAATACTATTATCATTGGTAATAAGGTCTGTATCTTGTCTGATCTGGATGATGTGGTCCAGGAAGTGGGGTTTGAGAAGGCGGACCCTGCATTCGTGGAGGAGGAGGTGGCCCTCTTGGTGCAGGCCATATACCAGGACTCATTCCCCCTGGTTGTGTAAATGGAGGGCTCAGAGTTCCTTGATCTTCAGTAAATTGGGGTAAAGAATTTGGATTATAATGGTGAGGAGGGGGAGCAGTTACAGGTGGACCACCATGTTGAGGTGGGGGAGGTCCTGGAGGAGGATGATTCATATAAGGTGGCATCTGGGCAATAATATGTCCAGGGGGAGGGGTTATTGGTGGTGGAGCAGAGGTCATTGGTGGAGGTGGAGCTTGGCTATACACCAAGTGAGGAGTACCTGCAGCCTGGGGAGGATGTGGCATTGGATGGCTTATTGGTGGTGGAGGAGGTGGGGGTGGTGCATAATGTTGTTGTGGAGGCATAATATGATGAGGGTGCGATACCACTGGTTGACCCTGATATTCAGGATGATGGTGAGCAGGTGCTGGGGCAGGAGGTGGTGGTTCTCTAGCACCTGAATTTGAGTCATCCTGAATAGGGACAGTTATTAAATTGCTGTGTTTTCTTGTTGAAATGCGAAAGGTTTCCTGACTGACCGAACGAGGTGGAGGTGGAGCCATGGACAATTCTGCTGGAGGAGCACGAATATCCTCATGTGGCTGATTATAGTGCTCATGAGGCACATGTTGCAAAGGAGGTGGTGGCATCATGATGTGCTGCTTTGGCGGAATATGACTCATATGGTGCTTGTCTGGTGGCATTATAAAACGATCAGGGATGTCGGTTGGTGGTGGGGCAATAGGAGGATGAACATTTTCAAGTGAAGCACGGGTAACAGGTTTTCCAGCTCTCATATGGCGATGGTTGATATGAGCCTGTAAGTCTCTCTGAGACAAATACGTTCTCTTGCACCCTTGAACAATGCTACACATGAAGAGAGAACCTCGTGTACACTGTTCAATTCGCTGCACAGGATCACTACAGCTAAATTAGAAGGGAAAAAATTTGATTTACTAAAAAGGTAAAAATAATGCACTTATTTTTAAAAATATACCTACTTTTAAAATGTTACATAAACAGCAAAAGTGTACATTAAAAGTTATAGTTATTCTAAGTAACTTTAATCTCCCCTACCTTGTTTCTAATCATTATTTCTGTCAACCTCGAACTCTTCGTGGTATTACCAGAATATATCTTAAAAGGAGACCTTATACTTTCCAACACTTTGAACTGATTTTATAAGTGACTTTTTATTCATTTGTAAAAATAATAATAATAATAATCCAGAAAGAACTAAGCCAAGGACCTGTCACAACCAAAGGAATTCAGACCTTGAATTACTGAGCAGTATTTGCTGAGCAAATACTACTAAATGAAGAACAGTAAGTGGGAGATGCTGCAAGGACAATAACAATGGGTAAGATCATCCTAACCATTAGTGTTCTTAACATTAAATATAAAAAAACTTAAATTTAAACCTTGACTATCAGGGTCCCTTTAGGAAAGGAATTTTTTTGAATTGGGAAGTCATTGACCCATTTTGAATGTTTCCTCATTTGTCAAGTGAAATTAAATTATGTACTCTAACTCACAATGTTGTTATTTCACCTTAAAAGAGTGTTCTTAAGATCAAATAATGAAAGTGACATTATTTAATCACCGGTTAAGTGATATTGTTTAGATACAAGCTGTTAACAATGACTATGTGTGTCAACTGTCATTCTTATTAAATATATATTTTTTTGGTACTAGGGGTTGAACCTGGGGTACTTTACCCACTGAGCTACATCCCCAGACCTTTCTAGTTTTTTGAGATACTAAGATGATGAAGCTAGTCTCAAATTTGTGATTCTCCTGCCTCAGCCCCCATAATCACTGGGATTACAGGTGTATGCCAATAAGTTAGGTTAAATGGCTCTATACTCTTGAAGTTGAGTTCTATTTCTCCATCCTGCTATAAGGCTGGCAATTCCTGTTGATACTAAAATGCTTCCCTTGAGTGACTATATAACACACTTCTAATTTTTCATTATAAACTCAGAAACATCCCTACATTAAGAGGATGTGAGACACTTTCTCTGGGTGATGCCTAACAGCAGTAATATATAATGTTTATATTAACTCTGGTTGTCATTTCTTCACTTCCTGATCTGGGTATATTAATCCAGATAGGCTTATGTCCTAAAATAGCTAAGGACAGCACAGGTGAGGTGCTTACTAGAATTATATTTAATGCCTTGAAAACCAAATTACCTGTTAAACATTATCACTGGAACCCTTATGTAAAAGAGGAAATTTCTTAATGTCCTTTACATACTGTTTTATCACATATGAAACCCTTTATCCAAAGGAAGCAATCTAAATTTACTACATAACTTAATGTACACGGGGTTGAAAAATTAGGCATTAGAGAAAATAACCAAAACAAGCAATATAAGCTTCTAATTTCATAACTCTCCTGAATTACAATTTTACAGAATACTGTTTTAACCCCCAGTACAAATTTTATAATGTTACTTCAAGCCAAGAAAATCAGTTGTCATTGGGTTCTCAATGAATCATTCCTTTCTCAGTAATGCCAATTTCCTACACTAAAAAGGGAATCACCCCATGCAATCATTCATAGCTTTGTTAGCAACCAATACTACAAGCCTTGGAGTGCTTCAAATAGAGGTTATAAGGAATCTAAGAAGCCTAAGGCTGGGACTGGAATTATAGCTCAGTTGAGCGCTTGACTAGCATATGTGACGCACTGGGTTCAATCCGCAGAACCACATAAAAATAAAGACGTTGTGCTCCATATACAACTTACAATCAATCAATCAATCACCTAAGGCTGTTCCAAGGAAGTTTCTATTAATCTTTCTCAAGCCTGCCTTATGAGGGGTTCTAAACTGATATAAAAATTCCTACTTTATTCTCAATTCTTTTAAACTATCCCAAAATGGACCTACCTCTTCATAACTTGTTTGGGTCTATGTCACAACTGTGTTTAATTCGTTTCCTCATTTGTTAAATGAAGTTATATAATAATCATATTTGAATAGCTTATATATACATAGTGCTTTGTTCTATCAATCAATCAGTCTTTGATGAATTCTAAAAATATCTAGGAAGGTCAGTATAATTACCAGTCCCATTTTATAGATAAAAAAATAGCTTATGTCACATAGCCAATAAATGGCCGAACAGGGATTTGAATTTAAGAATTCTAATACCAGGAGTCTCTGTTCTTAATCACTAACCCATACACTACCTCTCTAGTGAGGAAGAGGGAAAGAACAACCAAAAGAAAACGAAAGACTGACTATCCCAAAATGGACTTAGTTCTTCATAACTTTTTTGAGACTATGAAAAGCAAACAAAAAAATAATTGCTTCTGGTTTAGAATACTAATTCTCTGATGGCACAGAGATTTTATCATATGGGTCAGTTTAAGTTGACCGATGGTGGCTGCCCATCATCTTGAAAAGGTTAAAGCCAACTCTGGGCTCACAAAGATTAGCCATGTCTACATATTTGATATTTTTGCCTGGTTTACATCACACCCTGACCTTTAACCCTTTATAAATCATTACACCACAAACTTTACCAATTAAAAAAGTAAAAATGACCTTATCTTACCCTGGACACATCTTATCTCCTTTTTTTTCATGTAAAATAGCACAGTCATAGCAAAAAACATGCTTGCATGGAATCTGTAAACAAAGACATTATAGTTAAGCACACTGGAACAACTTAAAATATTTCCGTAAAAAAAAAAAAAATAAGCATAGTGATCTATATCTAGAAAGCATATGAAAACTGTTCAAATGAACATTTAATAAATACTAACCATATAAAAGCAATAGTTAACACTCTTTTTAATCACAAAGGCTTTGAGAATGTGTTAAAACTTTGATCCCTTTTTTAATAATGTATATATACACATACATCTGTTTACATTTTCTAGATGTATAAGTCCTATAAATTTCTAACACAGTCCCTGCTGGTTAAAAGCTCCTGAAAACCACTGTAAACACATTTTATCTTGTTTCTCCTGAAACTATTCCAAAGTAATAAATAACAATTATATTAAATTTGTTGTATTCCCTTCATTAAAATTTCACTTATGGGGCTGGCATTGTGCCTCAGTGGTAGAGCACTTGCCTAGCACACATAAGGCACTGGGTTCAAACCCCAGCACCACATTTAAAAAAGAAAAAAAAGACTAAACAACAAAATAAAGGTATTAAAAAAATGATTCACTATGATGGAAACATTTCATGCTCTTAAAAATTAAAGAAACAAAACTTTGCTTACATATTTCATACTTAAATGTTACAAACATAGTTATTAAAGAATGAAAAGCTCTTGTCTACTTAAATTTTTCAGAATTCTATCTCTACACAAATGCTTACATTCACAAAAACAGAATTTAAGTTAATTACACTTACCATTCGCCCATATATTTTAATAGGCAATCCACATTTGTCACAGAAATGAACTGGTGTATCATCCTTTTCACCCAAGATGTTGATCTGTTGAAATGATATAATTAAAATTTTCTTCTTATGCAATTCTAAAAATTTTAGAATTCACAGTGGTATGGTTAGAATTTTATAAACATTGTTATAACAATTAGAAATAGAGGTTTCTTAGTTTAATCCTCACATATTACCCACCATTAGTTTGTTTTTCTTCTTAAATAGTGGTTATTGATCTTATTTGACTTCAATGAACATCACCTCAAATTATTTTTGAAAATAACAGAAACCTGGCATTAATAAGCAAGTGATTTCTGTATGATGAAAAAGTCAGATATTAAAAATTCATAACATTCTTCACATATTATGCATTTCAATTATTTAATACTTAATAATTTATTTTTAATTATACCTTAAAGTCCCAAAAAAGGTGTCCAGGAAATCTTCGCTGATTTCCAAACAGTTCGCCCCCTTTACAGTCATACCGCTCTTCTTCATTATAATCAAATCCTTCTGAGGAAAAAAGAACGTTACCCATTTACTTTTCAAATCTTAAATTTCATTTGGGAACTATATGTATATGACAAAATAGGCCTATTTGCTAAAAAGTCCATTTCATGTCTTTCAAAGTTCTTCTAAAAATAAGGTAATTAAGACAAGTTTAAAATACCAGGTAAAAATGATCATATAGTCCATCCTATTACTTTATAATTGACTGCAGAATACTCAATAATTCAACATACAAGATTAGTGGCAGAGCTAGGCATGGTGCAACACAGCTGTAATTCCAGCTACCAGGGAGGCTGAAACAGAGTAAGTTCAAGGCTAACTCCAACAACCTAGCAAGACCCTGCCTCAAAATAAAAAAGGACTAAGGATGTAACTAAGTGGTAGAGTGCCCCTGGGTTCCATCTTGTGTATGGTGAGGGGGGGCCCACAGGGCAGGGGTGTAATTAACAGCAAAATCAATCTCGACTCCCATTCAAGTGCTCTTATCAATTATAACCATCATGCTTGCTGCATAATATTTTAAGTTATCATATTTATTCTAATATCTACAAAAGTAGATACAAGGCTGCAAGAAACTGATTTTATTGCCAAAAGAATATAATGAAAAAGAGCAAATTCTGAAGATTTTCTATGACAAGATTTTTCTTTGTTTTTTTATTTTTTATTTTTTTGTTTTAATTAATTACACATGACAGTACAATGATCTTGACATATCACACATTTGAATCATTTTTCTAAGTGTACAGGTTGCAGAATTATATTGGTCATGCAGTCACGTAAGATTTCTCTTCTGAAGATTTTCTTAGGAATCCTTCTTACCCACACACTGGGCATGACTTTAGAATCAACATATTCATACTTCATCCTTTCAATTAAAACCTCTCCCTGGTTAATCACCCAAATAGCAGGAGCTGTATGATTATTATCTATAAACTTGAGACAATAAAAAGATCAAATAGTCTCACCTTCTCTCGCCTAATTAAAAAGTTGAGATAGCATTCCTCTCAATCCTTTCATCTCATACAAAAGCACAGAAAACCAATGAATAGTCTGATGGAAATTCTAGGTAGAATCCAATTTCCTAAAGTAAAGCTGAGAAGACAAATATATCCCTCCTTCAAAGCTTCTCATGACTCTTTTGGCCCTGAAACTGGTAAACAAAGTAGCCAAAACACTTTTAATCTTACCCACATAGCTAAATACCAGCACCTATGGACAGATGGATGGACAGGCACACGCACGCACACACACACATGTGCACGCACACACACACATGTGCGCGCACACACACAGTGACGCAAGAGTTTTGTGAATACTCCAATATACTATTTAATTACCTCTAACACAAATGTATAGTTCAAAGTCAGGGTTTTCTTATCATTTTGGGGTTTTTTTTGTTGTTGTTGTTTTGTTTTTTTATATTTTATTTTTTAGTATTTGGCGGACACAATATCTTTGTTTGTATGTGGTGCTGAGGATGGAACCCGGGCCCCACGCATGCCAGGCGAGTGCGCTACCGCTTGAGCCACATCCCAGCCCCCATACTCAAGCTCTTGTATGGCCACTTACACCTCATAAAAGCTGGAGTCATTTAAAATTCAAAATAAAGAAAATCATTGCTGGAAACCCAGAAAATTACCAAGATGAATGACCAACGAAATGAGAAATATATAATAATTTTTCAGAGTGGCTTAACCAGTAATCCTATCATTAAATTATATATCTGTGCAGATAATATACTAGCACCCAAAACTCACTATTTTGATCAATGCCTTAGGGGGAAAAATAATTTCTTAAGAATACCAAATAAGTGAACCTAAATATCCAATAATTACCTTCAACCTAAGTTAATGCTATTAAGAGAGACTTGTAACAGTAATTCCCTCTAGAAAGAGCTGTAGGATTGAGGTTGAGTGAGGCCATACCTAAGAGGAAACATGATCGCATTTATTTTTTTTTTTTGGAATTGTTTGGATTATTATTAAGACAGAGCTATTGTACATCATGTTTAGTTTAAAATATTACTTAACAAAAAAAGGGGGGAAGGGGAGCCTATATAATAGAGTAGCTGCCCTAGGCTGTAACTATTGTGATTTTTCATTGATTTATTGGTGCTAGGATTCCAACCTAGAACCTTGAATATGCTAAATATGTTCTACCATTTAATCATACCCCAGTTTTAACACAATGATTTACCATGTTTCAACTTCAAATAGACTTCTTTAGGCAGAAGAGAAACCCTATGGTAAAAGGAACCATTTTATAAGGTAACTAAAAAAGTCTGATACTTTAAAAAATAATAATAATAATATACAGTCAGATTGCTAGAATACAATAGAAAATCTAGAAATATACCTACTTTAAGAACTTTAACATATGTTAATGGCAAGATTCCTAGTCAGCAAAAAAAAAAAAAAAAAATATATATATATATAGACTAGTAAATGGTTGGCAAAATGGCTAGCTGCTATGGAGAAAAATAAGTAAGACCTCACTTTCTGTTAGGCTTTTCATTTGCTTGTTTTTAATAAACTAACACAGAGAATGGTGACATACATCTATAATCCCAGCAACTTGTGAGGCTTAAGTTTGAGGCTAACCTGAGCCATTTAGCAACGCCCTAAGCAACTTAGTGAGATCCTCTCTCAAAATTTAAAAAAAAAAAAAAACACAAGTAGGGGAGCCCTAGGGATATTGCTTATGGTAAAGTGCCCTGGGTTCAATCCTGGTACCAAAAAAATTAAAATAACAACAACATCAACAACCACAACTAAACTCATATCCATAAATGTCCCAAAACAGGGGTTAGCAAACTTTTTCTGTAAAAGCCCAGACAATAAATATTTTAGAGTTTGTGGGCCATATTGTCTCTATCACAAATACTCAGCTCTGCCATTATAGGAGGAAAGCAAAACAGCCACCAATAAAACTTACATGAACAATCATGGTTGTGTTGTAAACTTTATTTATAAAAACAGGGCCAGATTTGGCCCACTGGCCAGTTTACTGACTCTACTAAATAGTAAAATAGGAAAACTTATATTCATGGAATAAGGAATTCCATTTAAAGAATCTCTTAAAACCCAAAAGTCCTAAGAGCAAGACTAATTATCTGGCTACATAGTGTCTTCAAGATCTTTACAAATAAAAATTTTATTCAAATAAAATTCAAAAGACAAGTGGAGAATACAGACAATATATAACAAATGGCTAATTGCATTAATTTATAAAAATTGGAGAAAAGACTGCCAAACAGAAAAACTGGAAAAGAATATGAATGAGAAAAAACTTAGGCAAAAGAAATGACCAATACTATGAAAAGATATATATAATATATAAAACCTTACATATAATGAAAGAAATATATATGAAAAGAAAAAAATAAGTTAATAATACCAGAAATCGAGGTGTAGAAATATAAGCTAATGTACCTTTCCTGAAAAGCAATTTGACAATATCTGACAAATTCTAAAATGTATATTATCATCAAGTTTTTAAATATCCAAAGTTTTTGCAAAATATAAATTTTACAAAATAATCATATTAAGCCATATACACAAGGATATTTGCTGTACTATTATTAGAGGAAAAAAACTAAAAAATTTGCTAAATAAATTATGGTATATCATAAATGAAATATCCAAACCTATTTCTTTTTTCTATTTTTGGTACCAAGAATTGAACCCAGGGGCACTTTACCACTAAGCCATATCCCCAGCCCTTTCATATATTTATTTAGAAACAGGGTCTTGCTGAGTTGCTTAGGGCCTCACTAAACTGCTGAGGCTAGCTTTGAACTTACATTCCTCCTGCCTCTGCCTCCTGAGCCACTGTCCAAACCAATTTTTTTTTTAATTATGTACATCTGAATGTACTGATAAGGCAAAATTTCAAATGCACTTTACATGAAAAACTACCTAGGAAAAAACTGTACTTTTGTACAAAAGTCTTAATAAGATTATCTTTGGAAAGAAGGATTATAGAGGGAGCTATTTTACTTATACTATGCTTTCTGGAATATCATTTAGGTTTATTTTTAAAGGGGAAACTTATAAAGGGAGAAAAAAATATAAAATACACCAAAATGAAATAAAAAGGCTGAAAAGAGCATGTAAGATTAAAGTAGCCATAAGTAAATGAGATCACAGACATATGGTGCAATGAGATAAACAAAAAGACTATTGAACATATTAGTTTAAACAAATTACCTTCATCACCAGGTGGAGCCTTTGCAGGCATCCTGTTTATAGTCCTTTGAGTTCGAGGTGCAGGTTTGGCTTTGTTTGCTTGTTTGGAGATGAGTTTTATAGGAATTCGTCTGCGAACATCAAGACCACCCAATGATCCAGAACTATTAGTGCCTTGTAACTCATTGTCTATGTTAGAGGGAAAAAAAAAAAATTTTAATTTCTTTTAGTTTTTCTTTTTGAAGATTATTTCATCTCAGGTATTAAAACAACATAATCAACATTATCAAGGGTTAACAATATTAGTCCTGATTTTAAATATTACACTAACACAAATTTACTGCTAATTTTCTTTATTTTAGATAAACTTTTAAAGCAACGCTTTTTGAGACATGGAACCCTATTAGAAACTGACAAAGCTTTAGTACTTTTATCTCTCTTAGAGAACTGAACAATAAAAATTTTCACTAATTCCACAGTTTACAGAAAAATAAAAAACTTCATGAATCCAAGATAAGAACCTCTGTCTTAAACTATAAGAATTTCTTAGAGGTAAATTAGAACACTGATACAACATATCAAAATCACTGGGACACTATGAAGGCAGTACTAAGAGGAAAGTTCATTGCATGGAGTTCATTCCTTAAAAGAAGAAAAAGTCAACAAATTAATGACCTAACATTACATCTCAAAGCCCTAGAAAAAAGAACAACAAATCAACACCAAAAACAGTAGAAAATAGGAAATAATTAAAATTAGAGCTGAAATCAATGAAATTGAAATAATTGAAAAAAACTGACAAAACAAAAACTTGGTTCTTTGAAAAAATAAATAAAATTGATAAACTCTTAGCCATGCTAATGAAGAGAAGGAGAGAAAAAACTCAGATTACTAAAATTTGTGATGAAAAAGGAAATATCACAATAGAAACTACAGAAATACAGAAAATAATTAGAAATTATTTTGAAATTTATACTCCAATAAAATAGAAAATATCAAAGACAAATTTTTAGAATCATATGATTTTCCTAAACTGAATAAGGACAATATACACGAGTTAAACAGATCAATTTCAAGCAATGAAATAGAAGACGCCATCAGAAGCCTATCAACCTTTAAGAAAAGCCCAGGTCCAGATGGATACACAGCTGAGTTCTACAAGACCTTCAAAGAAGAACTAAAACCAACACTCCTCAAATTATTCTATGACATAGAAAAAGAGGGAACACTTCCAAACTCATTCAATGAGGCCAGTATCAAAGGCCTGATTCCAAAACCAGACAAAGACACATCAAAAAAAGAAAATTTCAGACCGATATCTCTAATAAACATAGATGCAAAAATTCTTAGTAAAATTCTGGCAAATCAAATACAAAAACATATTAAAAAGATAGTGCACCACGATTAAGTGGGGTTCATCCAAGGGATACAAGGTTGATTCAACATATAGAAATCAATAAATGTAATTCATCACATCAATATATCTAAAGAATCATATGATCATCTCAAGAGATGCAGAAAAAGCATTTGACAAATACAGTACCCCTTTATGTTCAAAACACTAGAAAAACTAGAGATAAGAGGACCATATCTCAACATTGTAAAAGCTATCTATGCTAAGCCCCAGGCATTTTTCTCCATTCTAAATGGAGAAAAATTGAAAGCATTCCTTCTAAAAACTGGAACAAGTCAGGGATGCCCTCTTTCACCACTTCTATTTAACATAGTTCTTGAAAACCTAGCCAGAGCAATTATACAGATGGAAGAAATTAAAGGGATATGGATGGGAAAAGAAGAACTCAAACTATCACTATTTGCTGATGACATGATTCTATACCTAGAGGATCCAAAAAATTCCACCAGAACACTTCTAGAACTAATAAATGAATTCAGCAAAGTAGCAAGATAATCAACACCAATAAATCAAAGGCATTTCTGTATAGTGACAAAGCCTCTGAAAGAGAAACTAGAAAAATCACCCCATTTACAATAGCCTCAAAAAAAAAAAAAACCTAAAATACGTGGGAATCGACTTAACAAAAGAGGTGAAAGGCCTCTACAATGAAAACTACAGAACACTAAAGAAAGAAATTGAAGAAGACCTTAGAAGATAGAAATATCTCCCTTGTTCTTAGATAGGCAGAATTAATATTGTCAAAATGACCATTACCAAAAATACTATACAGATTTAATGCAATTCCAATTGAAATCCCAATACATTTCTCATAGAAAAAGAAGTCATGACATTCATCTGGAAAAATAAGAGACCCAGAATAGCCAAAGGAATCCTTAGCAAGAAGAATGAAGCAGGTGGCATCACTATACCAGACCTTAAACTATACTACAGAGTAATAGTAACAAAAAAGGCATGGTATTGGCACCAAAATAGACTTGTAGACCAATGGTTCAGAATAGAGGACACAGAGACAAACCCACATAAATACAGTTATCTCACACTAGAAAAAGGTGCCAAAAACTTATATTGAAGAAAAGATAGCCTCTTCAACAGATAGTGATGGGAAAACTGAAAATCCACATGCAGCAAAATGAAAATAAACCCCTCTCACCACACACAAAACTCAACTCAAAATGGATCAAGGACCTAGGAATTAGTCCAGAGACCCTGCGCCTAACAGAAGAAAAAGTAGACCCAAGTCTTTATCATGTTGGATTAGGCCCCGACTTCCTTAACAAGACTCCTATAGCACAAGAAATAAAATCCAAAAACAATAAATGGGCTGAATTCAAATTGAAAAGCTTCCTCTCAGCAAAAGAAACAATCAGTGAGGTGAAGAGAGAGCCTACAAAATGGGAGCAAATTTTTAGCACACACACATCAGATAGAGCACTAATCTCTAGAATATATAAAGAACTCAAAAAACTTAACACCCCAAAAATAATAATAATAATAATCCAATCAATAAATGGGCTAAGGAGCTGAACAGACACTTCTCGGAAGATGATATGCAATCAATCAACAAATATATGATAAAATGTTCAACATCTCTAGCAATTAGAGAAATGCAAATCAAAACTAGTTAGATTTCATCTAACTCCAGTCAGAATGGCACCTATTAAGAATTTAAACAACAATAAATGTTGACAAGGATGTGGAAAAAAAGGCATACTCATACATTACTGGTGGGATTGCAAATTGGTCCAACCAATCTGAAAAGCAGTATGGAGACTCCTTAGAAAACTTGGAATGGAACTACCAATTGACCCAGCTATCCCATCCCATTCCTTGGTTTATACCCAAAGGACTTAAAAACAGCATACTATAGTGACACAACCACACCAATGTTTATAGCAGCACAATTCACAAAAGCTAAATTGTGGAACCAACTTAGATGCCCTTCAATAGATGGATAAATAAACTGTGGTATATATACACAATGGAATATTACTCAGCATTAAGAGAGAATAAAGTCATGTCATTTGCTGCTAAATGGATGAGGTTGGAGAATACCATGTCAAATGTTTTCTCTGCTATGTGGATGCTGATCCATAATGGGGGTGGGGAGAGCATGGAAGGAATAGAGGAACTTTGATTAGGACAAAAGGAGGGAAGGAAAGGGAGGGGGACTGGGGGTAGGAAAGATGATGGAATGAGATGGACATTATTACCCTAAGTACATGTATGAAGACACAAATGGTGTGACTCTACTTTGTGTACAACCAGAAATATGAAAATTGTGCTCTATGTGCACTATGAATTCGAATGCATTCTGCTGTTATGTAAAACAAATTAAATATTTTTTTTTAAAAGTAACTATGAGAATTTAAAAAAAAATGAAAAAGGAAAAGAAACAAAACCATCCCTATCTCCTGTCAAGCTTGCCACGTAGACAGTCAATAAAGTTGCTAAGTTTACATTAGGGTAACCAATAAAACTGAAAAAAAAAAAAAAAACTAACCCTGATGAAGGCAAAATTAAATAATGCATCTGAAAATGAAGTCAGTTTTAAAGAGATTATTTCCTTCAGCCTAAAATGGTTCTTCTAAAAAGGGTTGAACGATAAAGTAAAAATTTATTATACCCTATAATAACAGAAACATGCAATAATTTGTACAACATTTCTACAGATACACTGAGTTATTCTTAGCACTGTATTGGAAAATTATAATCTAGGAGGATGCAAGGTTTCTAACTCAATCTAAGTCTAAACAAATGACACCTCTGCTTGTTATCATCTATGAAACAAATTAACTTATGTTCCATTATTATTTCATAGAACCAACTCATGTAGAGCTTAAAGAGTTACCTTTGTTCAAGTAAATGAAAAGATATAACACAGAAAATAATCAACTTTACCTAGAGTCAAAAAGGAAAATGCTCTAAAATGAGAAATACAAAGAAACAAAAATTTTAAATTATGTTTTAAACATAAGTTATTGAACAAAGTTGTATAACTGCCCCTGCAAACAATATTACAATCAAAACAAATAAACTGTCCATACTAATTATGAGTAAAGACAAAAGTAGTAACAGTACCAATGACCTCCAAGGCTGTATTACATGTACACTTTTTGTGTTAAAATAGGTCCTGAATGATTATTTTGAATTTTTTCAGTCTGCTTTCTACTTTTTTAACAGGTAATTTTGTAGGAGGATATGAAAAAGGGATTACATGATTAGCTAAACTCTTAAATTAGAATAAATTCAACTTTTCCAACTTTATCAATTTTCAACATTTCACTAAATGAACTAACAAGCTGATTAATGTATTTCATTCATTTTCAATGCATTTGCTTATTTATGTCAATAAATAAAGCAATGCAACAGCCAAAAGGCAGATATTTCTAAATAACATTTTTCTTAAAAAGTATTCCTGACTTTACAATTATTAAAAAAGAGCTAATATTGTCCTTCAGCTATCAAAAGTATTCTTAAGGGTTTTACCTTTGTGAATAAAAATACTAACACTTCATTACAAGTTCTTTTCACACCACCCTGAACACGTGAGGTCTCTTGTTGTTGATCACATAGCCAGCTTGCCATGTGCAAGAGCCTGCTGCCCCTTAAAACTTTGCTGTTTGCTTCACAAGTTTCAAGTTATAAAGTAGAACACTTCACAGTGACAACAATCTGGGATTGTTTGAGGAACTTTTTTTTGGTTTGTGTCTTTTTAAAATTAAGGATCAAAACATACAATACAATTTCCTTTTGAATATAATAACTAAACATACTGTGCATAGTAACAAAGTCCTTGGATATTACTCAAAGAAAAAACTAAGGATAACTGGCCATTTATGGTGAATTCACCTTACAAGAAACACCTTTACAAGCTATTATGTAGCTTAAAAAGGTTTAGGATTTTTATCTTGAATAAAAGGAACAAAGAAATATTTTACAAAATTTAGGTTACTTTACAAAGGTGCTAATTCAACAATGCATATGAGTGACCAAAGAATGAATCAAGTGTTAACTGTTTCATGGAAAATTTTTTTCTCCTTAAAACACTTCATTTTACATTTCAATTTTACACATGACCATATATACAATGGGTCATTTTTGCACTAATTTTTCCAGAGACCCTTTGATATTAAAATCATTCTCAAGATGCCTATTCTGTCTTGATGTCTTCAATTAACTAGCTAACAGCATTTCCTCATTTGTCAATGGCTTATTTGTGATTGTCATCAAATTCATGTTTATGAACTTTGATATCTGAAACTTTCACAAAAGTTTCTTCCTCACAATCAGTGTATAGCAACTGGTACTGTCTTCTGATATGAAACATTAAGGAGAAGGTCTCACAAAGAAATTAACTTTTATTTCCCATGCAAACTTTTAACTTAAAAGTTTAAAATTAGGATAATAAAGCCTTTTACACACCCATCCATTTTCAGATTTCCTAATATAACAACTTCTAAACTGTAAAAGGGACTTCACTCCCAGTTCCGATAACAGGATAAAGGAGAAACTAAAATTCCACATTTGTTACCCTACCCTCAAGACTCCAGAGTTTCAACTCTATATATTTTCCAAACTCTGGAATTCCTTAAAGCCTGGTTCTAGGCCCTCTTTTTTTCTAAATGCCTCTCACTAAATGATCTCTCCCATGCTCATGCTTTAAAGAGATCAACTATAAGGTATTAACTCCCAAATATATATATTATTTTTGGTTCATAGCTTTCCTCTGAGCTCCATTTGGTACCACCCATCCTATATCAATATACATCCCATACCCAGCAGTCCAAAATCAAATTCTTGTTCCCAAATTCCTAACTTCCAGTGAAACCAGAAGCCCAGGCATTTCTCTCCCATACCCCCAAATCAATTCATTAGAAGGTGCTTGAGCTCTACCACCAAAACATTTACTGCCTCTGCCCTTTCTCGCCCCTCATCCCACCTCTCTCCACCTTTTGTTGTGGTGGTGGTGCAGGGGATTCAAACCAGAGCCTTATAAACTGCATGTTAGGCAAGTACTCTATCACTTCATTTTCACTAAACCAAGCCTCCCTTCTGGTCTACTACAATGACCTCCTAAATTGTCTATTTTCTATTATTCTTGACTTCCACAAAACAATCCATTATATATTTAAGACTATGTTCCTTCTTTTACTTCTATTCAGAGACTTCATATTCACTCAAACTAAAATTAAACTCTTTAATGTACCTTTCAAAGTCCTGAAGGTGGTGACTTAGACTTCTCTGCAACCTCAACTTATGGCTCTTTTCCCCTTGCCAACTAGGCCACAACCAACTGGCATTCTCTCCATTTTCCTATCCTGGAGTCTTTGAACTTGCTGAAAATGTTTCTTCTGTTTTATTTCATGGCTAGATTCTTCTTATACATGAGTCTCAACTACTAACCTTTCCCAGAAGACCTTCCCTGCCCATTCTCTCTGAAACTTCCTACTCCACAGCATTTGTTTTCCTTGAAGGCATTCACCACAATCTGTAACAATCTGTAAACGAGTTTTATATATATATATATGGGGGCGGGGAGAATGAGAATGTGTGTGACTGTCTGTCTTCCCCAGCAGTATGTAATGTCCACGAGGAAAAGAACCCAGTTCTATTGTTAACCCTTCCATCATTCCATCTTCAGGCCTGCAAGTATCTAGACATATCCGGCATAAATAAACATGTATGTACACACACTCAATAAATATGTAGCTGATGATTGAGAACATTCAGATCAATGCTTAAGAAAAAGTCTATTCCCCCTACGTGTGCTATGATCGATGTAACTGAAGCACTTACTAACTTCAAGTGCCTCATTCAACATCCAAGAACCACAAGAAAGCGAAGCACATAACACCTAACAAGAGGTGGAGCTACCCTCGGCGAAAGGGATGAGAATGTCTTGATCTTTTGTGTTCCTATATAAGTGGCCTCAACTGATGATGAGAAAAGACCATAGCCGAAGCGTAGGCATGCTTTGGGCTTAGGTGGAAATTTCTAGCTGCTCTGTTTATGAATTGGAAAACTATATCCGACTCCCTTCTGTAACCTCTAGTCCATGATGGACTGAAGAGACAAACAAGAAATAACTGCAGCACCCGCCTAAAGCTGAGAGCAGGAAGTCTTCAACTAACTACCAGAGCAAGGAGACTTCAATCACCGCTGGTATCCACCCACCAGTACCCCATAACCTAGGGCAGAGCAACTGGGTTGAGTTTAAATAAATAAAAGATACGGCGCTCTCCCCTTGCCAGGAAGCCTACGCCACCCACTGTCCCAGCTGGGAGCTCAGCAAAACCAGACACAGAAGCGGTTGTTGCCGGCACCGAGGATGGAGGTACCGCACCGGAGGGTAGGCCGAGAAGCAGCAGGCCCTGCGGGGCACGGGAAGAGGGTCTATGAGATTTCTTCCTCACCGCCACACCCCAGTGCTGTGGGGCAAGCGTAACCCCTTTTGCCCGCTGGACGACCAGTCCCAGACTAGCCAAGGGGGCATGAAACTGGGACCCCCACTGCCTCCGCCTCCTTACCAGTGTGATCCATGATTCGGCTCGCAGGGCACAGTGGGAGCGGAAGTCAACCGAGCCGAAGTCGCAACGAGCGCGTGCGCGCTACCTTCCGGAGCCCAGAAGACGGAAGTGTGGCCGGTTTGCCCCACTTTGCCCTGCGAGAGCTCCCTTCTCGCGTCTCCACCACCCTTCTCTGATGAGGGAGTCAGGCATAGTCCAGGCAGAGGCAAGCGGAGCCAGTAGCTTCGGTATTGATATTGTTAAGGCTTCCCGTTTGCCTCAAGAGGAAGTAGCCTTTAGCGTGGGAAGGGACTAGATGGGGCCAGGGGGTTGGGGGGCGGCGGCTGCCGGAGAGCGGTAGTAGCTAGAGGAATAAGCTTGGGGCGGCTAAGGCAGACGCCCGCCCACGCGGAGCGTTGCCTTGTGGGACTTGTAGTGTCCTGGAGCCGGCTGGCTTAGCGCGCATGCTCGGCCGTTGGGATGGCCCCACCCCAGCGGGCGGAGTAACGGTTTGGAATCCCCCCGGGTCCGCGAAGCTGCTTTCCTCCTCCTGGTCTAGGGAAGGTGTAAACAGCGCGCTCCTGCAGGCGTCCTCCAGTGGGAGGTTGCCCAGGGAATCGCTGAGCTGGGGGAAGCTCCCGGCTAGAGGGAAGCTCTGTGCTTATAGTCTAAATTTCGCTTTGTCCTGACGGGCTGCCTAGACCCACGCAGAGCAGACAGTTCCCCGGTTCCCACCTCCGAAGTTCCTCTAACAGTTGAAACACGTTTACAGTGCTTGACTACCATTCATTATCTAGGGAAACTCCCGCGGCGCTTCGAACCCTCCGGACGCTTGAAGGACGAGCGAGGCGCCCTTGCCAACCCTTACAGGGACACCTAGCCGTAACGTGCAGAGTGAGACTGAAGAAGAGAGGATCAAGACCAGGGGGGTGAAGAGAGCACTAGGGCTTGGCCGGAAGAGAGGTTAAAGAGGAAAGGCCTCACTGGAGAAAGAGAGAGTTAAACCACAACAGGCAGTACCTAGTTCCAGTTCTTGGTCCCAGGGGTTTGTGGTTGCTGCTTTCATCTTGCTCAGCCAAAACAAAAGGAAAGTGTCAAATGGCGATTCTTTAGGACTTCCAGTGCAGTCTCCACCTCACAGATTTGGCTCATTTGTGTCCACTCCTTTCCCTAACCCTTTATACTTGATGCTGTCAGATGAGTAGAAAGGAGCACAATTAGTGGAAAACACAGCTTGGGAGTCAAGGGATTTGGGTTCTATTCTTGTCCCTTGGTGACGACATCATTACTTTGGGTTATTCACACTTTCAGTGCCAGAATTCCTAGATCGATAAAAGATTATTATATTGACCTCTTATAGAAATGTTTTGACGGTACTGAATTCCTAATAAAGTTGTGTAACAATGACCTATATCTGTAGTTGTACTGTAACAGCTATGAATAACTATGATGATCAGTACTGTAACTGCACCATGTTATTGATGATTGTTTTAGTGGGATCTTTTAAAGTCTCACTTTATTTCCCTCTTATATACAAGATTGTACTTATATTCTGGACTAGATGGACATTTATGAACACAAGTCATTATTAATTTTGTTAAAATGTGAAGTTCTTTCTACTAAGTTTTTTTAGGATGCTTTCAATTGCTGGCATTTTTGCTTGGGGTCTGGAGGAAACTTAAAACACTTCCTCCATACCTTCCTATTTCTCTAAATATGATACTGATGTGGTTGAGTATTATTCACCAATTTAGGGTTTTCTGGGAGATAGTTTCCACCCAGAAAGTGCTCTTTTTTTCTTCCCCTATCAAACTGATCTCTATCAATTAAACTTAAGGTTGATGCAAATCTAGGTTCAGAATGATGTTATCATTAGTGTCCACTGGTGCTAAAGAATTAAAAAGAGCTTTTAAATTGTACTTGAGGAGGTGGTACTGGTAATTGAACCCAGAGGTGCTTAACCTCTGAGCCACATCCCCATCCCTTTTAATTTTTTATTTTGAAACAGGGTCTCCCTAAGACATTGCTAAATTACCAAGGCTGATCTTGAACTTGCAATCCTCAGCCTCCCAAGTTGCTGGGGTTAGAGGCTTGCATCACTACTTACAACCTAAATTGTATTTTATATAATTTAATCAGCAAATCAGAAGTTTTGTAAGCATTTTATAGTGTATTAAGTTATGAAATTGGCTGAAGCAAGAGTTACTTATTTTAAATTTGATCAAATATTAAATATTCATTTTATTCAAAATCTGTCATTTTTATGCATTGGTTTTGAATTATGCTCTATAATCATTACCCCACCTTAATTGTGGTTGCCTCACTTTACCAATGCAGTAGCACTGTGACGAATTGATAAGTGAGACTGTACAGAGAATTTTATTACTACCCACTAACTTCTCTTATTACTGGCCTGTAAGTTGTAATCAGTCACAATTTTTTTCTTAAGAGTTGATGTTAACATTTATTTTTATAGAATGATACTGATGTAAAATTTATAAAAGTGAAAAGTCAATGTGCAGTGGACAATATGAAGCACTGAGGTGCATATTTTCCTTTTTTTTTTTTTTTTTGTTTAGTTTGGTTTGGTACTGGAGATTGAACCCAGGGGTGCATAACTACTGAACCACATCCCCAGCCCTTTTTTATATTTTATTTAGAGACTGTGTCTCATCAAGTTGCTTAGAGCCTTACTAAATTGCTGAGGCTGGCTTTGAACCCACAATCCTGCCTCAGTCTCCTGAGCTGCTGGGATTACAGGTGCCTGGCCCCATTTTCCTCTTATTGACAGACTACTAATCTACAAACTATAAGATAATGGTCTTCAAGATGTCTTGGTAGCCTTCCATTTACCTAGTACTGTTTATGCTATGAGAAAAATAGAGTGAATATCAGAGAGTTACTGAGGAGTAGCTTGTTTCCTCAGTGCCAAGTCAGGACAATAATCTTCATTTCCTACTGCTCTTTCAATTTTTGTACAAAGGCAAGAGCTGTGTAAATAATAGTTCCTACCTTACGGACCACACAGCATAGCATTTATAAAAATTGTTGTGAAGACCCATATAATTAAACTCTAAATGTTTCAAGGAAATGCAATGCTGCCCACTTTTAGAGAAAGTAGTAAGCAGTGGGATTGAGAGTATTAAAGTAGATTTATGAAGTAACTTAAGCTGAACCTTGATGAACAGATAAAATTTGGAGAAGAAGAGAGCAGTGACCGGCATATCATTCAGGGAAGAGAATGGGTATAGACGTGAGAATTGTTATGGCTTATATTAAGGGCTGTGATCAGCTTGACTTGTACTTTTGATCCATGTTTGGGAGTAGTAAAAATAAGGTAAGATTGTAGGTAACTTGGAAAAGTGAGATTTCAGAGTAAGATTTGGAAAATAGAATATATAATAAAGCCTAGGATGGTGTGGTCATATAAACAACATAATTCAACAAGATACATTAAAAAACAAAAAGCAAATTTTAAATTTGGGAAGGAGGTAGTAAATCAATACTATTAGACTAAGAGAAAAATAGTTGACCAGGAAACCATGGACAAAATGCTGGCACTTCTTAATGAACAGTTCATAAAAGAACCAATGGAACTCGGTATAATGTCACAAGCCTGTAATACCAGCCACTTAGGCAGCTGATGCAGAAGGATCACAAGTTTAAGGCTAGCCTGGCTAAATTGGCAAGGCCCTGTCTCAAAATTTAAAAAAGGGCCGAGCATATATTTAGCTCAGTGGTAAAACAATCGCCTCACATATGCAAGGCTCTAGGTTCAATCCTCAGTAACACCAAAAAGAAAAAAAAGATCAGGATAAATAATATTTGCCATATGTTAACATAGTTACTATATGTTTGATTAAAATGGATGAGCAAGGTGCACTGGTTAGATGGATGCCTTATCAATGTATGGCAGTCAGCTTTCTACACACCATCAGATAATGGCCAAAAGACAAATTCAGAGATTAAGATAGAGGGCTGGGGGTGTGGCTCAGCAGTAGCCCTGGGTTTGATCCTCAGCACCACATAAAAATAAATAGATAAATAAAACATTTTAAAAAGAGAGATAGAAATGAAGACTAATAGAAATGAATGCTGATGGTTGAAGGCATTTTCCCATTTATCTCCTTAAGGAGATTACATCCTTTGGGGCTGGAACTGTATGTACCCATTTGGAAAGGATCTTTTTGAGTTAGCAAAATCCTGCACCCTGCCTCCTTTTTTAAGAAGAAAAACTTTGCTGTGGATATCCTTTGAACTGGATAGACCTGTACCTCTATAGAGTTTCTCTGCTAAGAGATGATTGCCTTGCTTTTTTTCTACCCATTTCTATTCAGCTCACTCCTGAAAAAAAATGCTTAGGGTATTGCTGTGGTTTGAATATGTTTGTCCTCAAAGGTTCATGTACTAGAAGCTTGATCCCCATTGTGAAGGTACTGGGATATGGTGTCTTTCTGAGGGTATTAGGATTAAGAGGGATGGATGTTTTTTCTCATAGGAGTGAGCTCTTGATATTGTAGAACTAGATCAGTTACCACAAAAGTGAGTTGTTATAAAGCAAGTTGGGCTTCTTCTTCTTGCTGCTTCTCTCACCATGTGATATCTCCCCACCATGCATGATATTATGTATCATGAGGCCCTTACCAGAAGCCAATGTTGGCACTATGTCCTTGGACCTACAGAGCTATGAACTAAACCTCTTTTCTTCGTAAAGTATTTAGTCTCTGATATTTTGGTATAGTAACAAAGCAGGGTAAGACAGGTATTAAACTGCTCTATAGCTATGCCAATTATGCTGTAAATAAATAGTCTTTGATACTGCTTTCTGTATTTGAGAAAATTTTGCCCAAACACTTCCTGACCTTAAACTTAGATGTTACTTCATTCCAGGTGGAAAAACCATGCAGTCTTCTCTAATTATACATTTTGAATATATGTGTTCCTCCAAAATTCATATGTGACACTTAAACCCTAAGATGGTGGTATTAAGAGGTGGTGATCTTTGGAGAAGTGACTAAGTCATGAGATTTATGCTCTTTTAAAAGATGCTTCAGAGAACTGCCTGTCCCCTTTGCCCTTCAGCTGTGCGAAGTCACAGTGTTCTCCTTTCTGATTCTTTCTACCATGTGAGGTGGAGCAACAATGTGCCATCTTAGAAGCAAAGACTTACCAGATACTGAATTTGTTGATCTCTTTACTTTGGACTTCCTAGCCTTCAGAACTGTTGGGTAATATGTTTCTGTTTATAGATTATTCAATCTCAGATATTTTTTTAGGGTAGCACAAATGGACTAAAACATCTGGTATATTTGGTTTATAAATAAAACTTTCTCATTATCAGGAGTACATTTTACATTATAGCCCAGTACCATAATCACAAATTCATGTACCTAAATATATTCATAAGTGTCATGAAATTTCCTTTTATGCAATCGTCTCTGCTCTTTCTATTTTGACATTTTTTTAAAATGTCGATTATACTGCCCTAAACTAACTATATGGTTGTAATTTAAGTTTAAAAACCAATGATTTACATTGAGAGGGGAGCTATAGATCAGCGGTAGAGCGTTTGTAAGAATTATGTGTCTCCATTGAGAATTTCAGGTGTAGATTTATAATTCTTATTCCACCTTAATACCGACCTATCTTTTAAGATATGTGCTCATATGCCACCTCCACCAAGCTTTGTCTGAATAGAAATATAAAGAAAGAGCTTTGTATCCAGGCAGAACTGTATTAAAATCTCAAATCTCCCTGTATGATATTAGGCAGTTACTTAAATTCAATTTGTATCAGTAAAATGGGGGCAGTGACAGCTTTCCTCAGAGTTGTCCTAAAGATCAAAGTAGATGACATCTCTAAAGGTTCTTTATTGCTTACCAAATAACAGGCCTTCAGTAATTGTTCATTTCCTTCATTCCTCTTGAGAATTATTACCCCTTCAGAACACCCAAGCATTGTTTCTTTCCTTTTTTTAAATTTTTTTTTGTAATTGTAGATGGACTTTATTTTATTTGTTATTTTTATGTGGTGCTGATGATCAAATCCAGTGTCTCACACATGCTAGG
Source organism: Ictidomys tridecemlineatus (assembly GCF_052094955.1). Taxonomy (NCBI): domain Eukaryota; kingdom Metazoa; phylum Chordata; class Mammalia; order Rodentia; family Sciuridae; genus Ictidomys; species Ictidomys tridecemlineatus. The sequence continues at coordinate 177,902,717 of NC_135478.1, read as the reverse complement.
CAAGCACTTTGCCACTGAGCTACAGCCCCAGCCCCAAGCATTGTTTCTTTTAAGACACGATTCTCTACTTCTTTGTAGCAGAATATTTATTTTAGCCATATTTTAGTCAAGCTTGTTGAGGATGGGGTCAGTTGGTTATCCATATTTGTATACATAGTATTTAGCAGAAGAGACTCACAGAATATTTGTTGACCTACTGAAGAATGTCATCAAAGAGAAAAATGGCCATGTCAAAATTTTAGGAAAAAATGTAACTTTTGCACATGAATGTGACAACTAGCTAAAAGCTTCCAAGAAAAAAAAATGTGATAAAAAGCACTAAATAGTAGAATATCCAGGCAGAACTGTATTAGTAGTTATTATAAAGTGTATTAGTAGTTATTATAATAAATTAGTAGTAATTTGTTATACCAATCAATATTTAGCATTCACTAAATAAAATAAGCAAAGAGCATCTAATGTCAGAAGATAATAGCCAATGTGTACAGAGCTTCTGCTTGGGGAATTATGACAAAGAATATTGTATCTAGTAGTTCCAGCTTTCAGAACTGTGAGAAAATGAGTTTCTGTTATTTATGCCACCCAGTATATTGTTATGACAACCCAAGCTAATACAGATTTTGATACTGAGATTTGGGGTTGAGAAACAAAGGTGACTCCATTTTTGAGAAACCAGCTTCTACCTCAAGGCCTGTCCAGAGGGAGGGGGCAGGACCCTTGTCCTTGGAAAGTGACTTTCATCAAGGACAGAGTAAACACAGTTCAGATGATGGTTCTGTGTACCCACTATCAAACTCTAGACCCAGAAGAAGAATCTTACCAAGATGTAGGGCCTGCCCAAATAGACCCCCAACTGAGGGAACTGTGATTGGTTCCCAAATTTCCAGACAAAGGGGGGAATGAGAAACTGATGTGATTCCATTTTTGAGAAACCAGCTTCTACCTTAAGGCCTGTCCAGAGGGAGGGGGCGTGACCCTTAGCCTTGGAAAAACCCGCAGAACGCTCCTAGGCACATACCCACCCTGCTGCATTGTTTAACCTGAGAGATCTTCCGTGCTAGGTGTCCCTGACTCAGTTAAGTGAGGATCCATAGCAACTCCCTAGCAACTACCAATCAGGGAAAATATCTGAAATGCCAGGTGACCCTCCCAGTAGTTTTGGTATTGATAACAAGATTAGGCCACCCTGCAGTTCAGCATATACACTCTTACAACCCCTCGAGGCCTAAACCAATCAGTTCAAATGTATCCGCCCCTTGAATTAACCAATCACGCTTACCCAACTTGTTCCCGCCAGTGAATGTGCTAATCAATGTTAAGAGTTGTTGTTTGATTTTCCCGCAGTATGAAATGATTTGCTGTGTGATGTTGTGACACATAGAGTATCCCCCCCCCAAAAAAAAACCAAAACTATAAATCCTCACTGAACTAAGGGCCAGGATTCATTCCCTGGGACTGCTGCGTCCAGCTCGATGAATCCAGGTTGAAGCTTGCAATAAAGACTCTTGTGTGATTGCATCGGATTCGGCTCCTGGAGATCTATTGGGGTCCCACGAATCTGGCATTACAGGGTAATACTATAAAAAATATATATATATAGAAACATCTCTGAAACTAGATAACGAGTAAAGAATAGAAGAGTTATTTGTATGTCTTTTTTAATTTTTTTTTTTTTTTTTTTTAGTTTTCGGCGGACACAACATCTTTGTTTGTATGTGGTGCTGAGTATCGAACCCGGGCTGCACGCATGCCAGGCAAGCACGCTACCGCTTGAGCCATATCCCCAGCCCAAGAATGAAAGAGTTTTGTGATATTCTAGAAATATGGATGGTAAGGGTATTTCTGGTGAGATCTCAAATGGGAATAAGGAACATATTGATGGAGGAACTTGTTAATTGGAGGAAAGTTGATCTTTGTCATAAAGTGGCAAAGAATTTGGCTCAACAGTGGACTACTGTTTTGTGGGAGGTAAAACATGCGAGACTTGAAATTGGATATGTAGCTGAGTAAGTTTCAAAGGATTCCTCCTGACTGCTTACGGTAAAATGTGACAGAAGAAGGAATTGTTAATCAAAGGGAACCTGAACTTGAAGATTTGAAAACTTCTTAGCCTATCAATATTACAAAAAGTGATTAAACTTTTTCTGCGAATACTAAAAGTGTGGCCAAACTGTTACCAAAAGCATGGGTTTTTGTTTTTTCCTCACTTCAGGATAGAAATGAAAAGACAAAGTAGAACTCTTTGATATTACCATCTTATTTGGTATTCCAGCTTTTAGTTTCACGAGCTTATTCGAGGGTTCTTTTGCTCAACTAGAGGCAGACATCAACAAGAAGCAAGCAATACCGTATGAAGGAGGCTTTATGGGGCTTGTGCTCAAGCACAAAGGAAACAGCACATAGGTTAGAGTCCCCACACTGCTCCCCGAGGACACAGTAAAGTTTATATAGACAGAAAAAGGCAGGCTTGCACAGTCACACAGTCAACTGTTGCCTATGATCCCAGGGTTTCTGCACACATCTTGTTAGTTCTTTGCTCTCAGCACTGCACCAGATTTGTTCAACAAGGCAATTTACATGCAGGTTGGGTTCATCTGCACCTGGCTCCATAAAGATGGGGGAGTGCTCATTACTGCCACTCCAGGAACATTCATGTATTGTTGTGAAAGGGTAAAGTTTCTAAGCTGCAAAGCCTGAATTAAAATGTAAAAGACTAGGTATGTGTAAAACACTAGGTATTGTTAAATTCCTCTGCTACACCCAGAACCTGAAATTCCTGAGATAGTTAAGACAAAGCCTACTGGCCATTTAGCCTAGGGCCCTGTGCAGTTTGTCACAGGGCTCGAACCAATCAGTTTGAATGGTACCCCGCTTAGGGGTGACCAATCACCCCCGCCTGACCTGTTCCCGCCAATGAATGTGCTAATCATGTCTCAGAGTTGTTGTTCAATTTTCCCACGCCTCATGATGATTTGTTGATCCTCTTCAATAAACTCCCTCCTGCTCATTGCATGAAGCTGGTCTCTTGTGGTCTCTTGTGGTCTCTTCCTCCGACGTTTCGCCGGACCCTTACAGTTGAAGTTCAGGCCTAGTCACATGTGGGGCTGCGGATTGTGGTAAGGTTTGGGGGAGTCAGCAGCTCCTGAACCTGGTTGTTGGTGAAAACAATTATTTCAAAGAAGCTTGCATTCACTGGGAAACCTAGATGGGGGAATCAGGGGCCTTCCCTGCTTTGTCTCAAAACAGCCAGTTGATGAAAGGTGTGATATTGGGCTTAATCAGCCACTTAAAGAGAAGTCAGGAATAGGGATGGTATTATACCAAGAGAGACATTGCCAGTTTGAACTGAAGGGGACAAAGAAGTCAAGACAAAATGAAAAGCTGGATGTGGTCAAACACACCTGTAATCCTGGCAGTTTGGGAGGCGGAGACAGGAGAATTGTTGAATTCAAAGCCAGCCTCACCAATTCAGCGAGGCCCTAAGCAACTAAGCAACTCAGTAAGACCCTCTCTCTAAATAAAATACAAAAAATGGCTGGGGACGTGGCTCGGTAGTTGGTAGTTAAGTGCCCCTGAGTTCAATCCCTGGTTTAAAAAAAAAATAAAAAATAAAGGAATGCTGTCAAGACTTTTTGGATTTTTCTAGAACAAGTCCATACAGCTATTTAGCTATGAACACATTATTTTAATAGAAAAGGGAAGACATATGTTAAAGGTAATTCAGAAATTAGGGCTGCCCTTTCCACCACAGGCCCAAAGTGTTGCTGAAGCCACCCAGTCTGTGGTATGTTATTATGGCAGCCCCAGCTAACTAATATGTCTGGGAATGACTTAATTTTCCTGAGTTACACAGGAAATTTTTAACAATGTCTTTGAAGGTCTACTCAGCAGAAAGAAAGAATGTGCACTTAAGTGTGATGAACTTCTCATTTGGGGAGGCAAGAAAATGACATACTCTCCTTTTATCAAGAGTATGAGCTTCACATTGTCAGAACAGAGTCTGAACTTCCTTGTTTGCTGTAGGAAGAGAGCATCAGTCTTCACTGTACTTCAGCTCTTCCATTTATTGCTACGTTTGTTACTGTTTGCTTATCTGCTACAATAAGAGACAATAAAATTGATAACCTAGTCCACCTTCACCCTTCCCAGAATCAACCGAGGAATTCAGAACAAATCTTATCTACCCAGGATTTAGTGCAGGACATTTCTTGGCTCCTTCTTAATGACCCAGGAGATAGGCAAACTGCTTCCTTGGAACCTGTTAGTACTTAACTCTTTTTTTTTTTTTAAGAGAGAGAGAGAGAGAGAGAATTTTAATATATATATATATTTTTTTTTAGTTTTCGGCGGACACAATATCTTTGTTGGTATGTGGTGCTGAGGACCGAACCCGGGCCGTACGCATGCCAGGCAAGTATGCTACCACTTGAGCCACATCCCCAGCCCTTAGTACTTAACTCTTCTTCAAGCATCTCCAGGGTACAGAACCACACCATCAACATCCACTTACCTCCCAATATTGTACTGATTTCTCTAATTGAAGAGGTGACCCAGTGTTTTAGTATAGCAGTATAGCAGTGGGCTCTGGAATTTTACCCTTGCCATTTACTTCCTGAGTGACCTTAGATAATTCTTGACTTAGTTTCCATTATCTGTAAAATGGGGATAGTTATTCCCACCACCATAATGTTGTTTTGGATACTAAATTAGTCAATAAATTTAAATAAATTAATGCTATACCTAACACATTGCCTAACATAAATAAGCGTTTAATGAATTTTGGCTCTCTTCATCAACATTGCCAAATAGATAAAAATTCTAGACTCAACCCTGTTTAAATGATGCCCACTAGGTGGCACCAGTCACGGGTAAATAAAATCTTACAAATATATTGTACTTCATCAAAAGTTTGGAAATTTTTGAGTTCTTTATATATCCTAGAGATTAGTGCTCTATCCGACATGTGAAGGAGCAAAAATTTGCTCCCAAAATGTAGACTCTGTGTTCACCTCATTTATTGTTTCTTTTGCTAAGAAGAAGCTTTTTAGTGTGAGTCCATCCCATTTATTAATTCTTGATTTTATTTCTAGTGCTTTAGGAGTCTTGTTAAGGAAGTTGGTACCTAATCCCACATGATGAAAATTTGGGCCTACTTTTTCCTCTATTAGGCATAGTGTCTGGACCAATTCCTAGGTCCTTGATCCACTTTGAGTTTTGTGTGTGATGAGAGATAGGGGTTTATTTTCATTTTGCTGCATATGGATTTCTAGTTCTACCAGCACCATTTGTTGAAGAAGCTATCTTTTCTCCAATATATGTTTTTGATATCTTTGTCTATTATGAGATAACTGTATTTATGTGGGTTTGTCTCTGTGTCCTCTGTTCTGTACCATTGGTCTTCAAGTCTATTTGGGTGCAAATACCATGCCTTTTTTGTTATTATAGCTTTGTAGTGTAGTTTAAGGTCTGGTATTGTGATGCCTCCTGCTTCACTCTTCTTGCTAAGGATTGCTTTGGCTATTCTAGGTCTTTTATTTCTCCAAGTGAATTTCATGATTGCTTTTTCTATTTCTATAAGAAATGATGTTAGGATTTTAATTGGAATCCCATTGAATCTGTATAGCACTTTGGGTAGTATGGCCATTTTAACAATATTAATTTTGCCCATCCAAGAGCATGGGAGATATTTCCATCTTCTAAGTTCTTCTTCAATTTCTTTCTTTAGTGTTTTGTAGTTTTCATTGTAGAGGTTTTTCACCTATTTTGTTAAGTTGATTCCCAAGTATTTTAGTTTTCTTTTCTTTTTTCTTTTTTTTGAGGCTATTGTGAATGGGGTAGTTTTCCTAATTTCTCTTTCAGAGGATTCATTACTAATGTATAGAAATGCATTAGACTGATGAGTGTTGATTTTAAATCCTGCTACTTTGTTGAATTCATTAATCAATTCTAGAAGTTTTCTGGTGGAATTTTTGGATCCTCTAAGTATAGAATCATGTCATCAGCAAATAATGATAGTTTGGGTTCTTCTTTTCCTATTCATGTCCCTTTAATTTCTTTCATCTCATTGTTCTGTCTAGAGTTTCAAGGACTATGTTGAATAGAAGTGATGAAAGAAGGCATCCCTGTCTTCTTCCAGTTTTTAGACGAAATGCTTCCAATTTTTCTCCATTTAGAATGATGTTGGCATTGGATTTAACATGGATAACTTTTATAATTCTGAGCTTTGTCCCTACTATCCCTAGTTTTTCTGATGTTTTAAACATGAAAGGGTGCTGTATTTTGTCAAATGCTTTCTCTGTATCAATTGATATAATCATATGGTTTTTATCTTTAAATCTATAACCCAGTCAATGAATGGGCTAAGGAGCTGAACAGACATTTCTCAGAAGATATACATTTGATCAATAAATACATGAAAAAATGTTCAACATCTCCAGTAATTAGAGATATAGAAATCAAAACTACTCTGAGATTTCATCTTAATGCCACTCAAAGTAGCAGTTATCAACAATACAGACAACAACAAATGTGGGTGAAGATGTAGGGGAAAAGACACACTCATACATTGCTGGTGGGACTGCAAATTGATGCAACCAATCTGGAAAGCAGTATGAAGATTCCTTAGAAAACTTGGAATGGTACCACTATTTGACTCAGCTATCCCACTCCTCAGTGTATATCCATAGGACTTAAAATCAGCATACTATAGTTACACAGCTACATCAATGTTCATAGCAGCTCAATTCACAATAGCTAAACTCTGGAAGCAAACTAGATGTCCTCCAATAGATGAATGGATAAAAAAACTGTGATATATGTACACATGGAATTACTCAGCATTAAAAGAGAATACAATTATGGCATTTGCAGCTAAATGAATGGAATTGGAGAATATCATGCTAAGCAGAGTAAGCCAATTCCAAAAAGCCAAAGGTGGAATTTTCTCTCTGATAGTGGATGCTGATCCACAACGGGGAGAGGGGAGGCATGGGGAAAATGGAGAAATTTTTTTTTTAATATTTATTTTTTAGTTTTAGGTGGATACAATATCTTTATTTTATTTTTATGTGGTGCTGAGGATCGAACCCAGTGCCTCACACGTTCTAGGCAAGCACTCTACCACTGAGCCACAACCCCAGCCCCACAATGGAGGAATTTTGATTGGGCAAAGGGGAGGGAGAGTACATGGGGGCAGGAAAGATGGTGGAATGAGATGGACATCATTACCATAGGTACATGTATGATTGCAAATACAGTGCGATGCTACATCATGTACAACTATAGAAATGTAAAGTTGTGCTGCACTTGTGTACAATGAATCAAAACACATTCTGCTGTCATATATACTTAATTAAAATAAATAATTTAAAAAATGATTTAAAAATGGGCCACAGGTCTAAATGCAAAACTACAAAACTCCTAGAAGATAACATAAAGCAGTAGGAAAGGACAAACAGGTGAGAATAAAGAATGGAGGAATGAACTGGCAAACTACAGAGGATTTTTATAGCAATGAAACTACTCTGTATAAGGGCCAGGGTTGTGGCTCAGTGGTAGAGCACTTGCCTAGCATGTGTGAGGTACTGGGTTTGATCCTCAGCACCGCATACAAATAAATGAATAAAATAAACGTCTATCAACAACTAAAAACAAATATTTTTTTTTTAAAAAGAAACTATTCTGTATGATACTATAATGGTCAATATATGTCATTTCAAATTTGTCCAAACCCATAGAGTGAATATATACCACTAATACTGAAACGTAAGGTAAAGCATGGATGGGGGCAATAATAAAGGGTCAATGTAGTTTCATCAGTTGTAATAAATATACCCTTTGGTGGGGATGATGCTAAGGGGTAGGTTACCACTTGTGGGGGCAGGGCTTATGTGGGAAGTCTCTGTACCTTCCTTGCAATTTTCCTGTGAACATAAAACTTCTAAAAAAAAATGTCTATTTTTTTTTAAAAAGTCAAAAAATAAATAAAGTTGGGGAGTCATGAAGAGACAAATAATAATAACACAATGTGTTCAAATAAGTATAAATATATTGTGGCCTCCCAACTAAGAAGTGAATCCATAATAATTATCCAAAGCACGCCTTACAAGTCAAATATTGTGTTTGTGATTCCCAGACCCTATTTGATGCCGGGGTTAGCAAACTGAGAAACCCTCTGATTCTGTATCCAAATATGGTGAGACAAACAACTGAAGCTTTCATTTTGTAGAAATCTGATCCTCCAAATTCTATGGTATGGTATGATTTGGAGAAGACTCTGCTGAATGCCAGAGATTTTTGTATAACCTTTGTCTTCACAGAATTTTATTCAGTAACCATTGAACACTTAACTCAACACTGTTCTATGTACTATGATGTACAGATAAATGAGGTGCTGCCTTAAGGGTGTAGTCAACTTATAACAGCAGGGTTATCTGGCCTGGGGCCCAAACAAGTAGGATACTGAGCCCTATAATGTTGGTTGGTAGGTCAGGTACTACCCTTTGGCTACTGTGCTGTCACAACCTGATTTTCTGACTGCTTGCTCAAATGCTATTTCATCATAGTATTAACAATTTTCCTATCAACATATTGTCCTAAAATTGCTGAAAAGGTGACCCTTTGGGAGGAAATAACCACTCTTTATGGTTCCCAACCTTATCTTCCGCCCCAAGTAAGCTTTCCTTATATTCTCTTGGAGCTTGCTCTCTAATGGGGTGAAACTGATAGTTTACATGTACACAAATAATGATTTCAGATCATTGTAAATACTATGAAGTAAATAGAGCAGGGAGATGTGATACAGCAGGGCGAGTTGGTTTATATAGAATCATCAAAGAATGCCTCTTTACGAAGATGATATATATTAATCTGAGACCTGAAATATGAAAAAGAATTAATCTTCAGTACAACCTGGGTAGGAGGGGAAGCTAGGTGGTGAGAAGAGTTTAGTGCAAAGGTACTGAAGAATATGGAATGTTGAAAGAATTGGAAAAATAGCCATAAACTTTGTGATATAATGGTGGTTAGAACAAGAGGGAAAGGTGACACTCTAATCAGAATGGCAGTTATCAAGAATACAAGCAACAGTAAGTTTGGCAAGGATGCAGGGGAAAAGGTACACCTATACATTGCTGGTGACACTTTAAATTGGTGCCACTACTCTGGAAAGCAGTATGCAGATTTCCTTAGAAAACTTGGAATGGAACCACCATTTGACCCCACTATCCCTCAGTCTATACCCAAAGGACTAAAAATCAGCATATTATAGTAATGCAGCCACATCAATGTTTATAGCAGCTCAATTCACAATAGCTAAACAGTGGAAGCAAACTAGATGCCCTTCAAAAGATGAATGGATAAAGAAACTGTAGTATATGTATGTACACAATGGAATATTACTCAGCATTAAAAGAGATTACAATTATGGCATTTGCAGCTAAATGGATGGAGTTGGAGAATATCATACTAAGCGAAATAAGCCAATCCCCCCAAACCAAATGTCAAATATTTTCTCTGATCTGTGGATGTTGATCCACAGTGGGTGGGAGCAGGGGAAGAATGGAGGAACTTTGGATTGGACAGATGGGAGTAGGGGAAGAGAGAAGGTATGGGGGTGGGAAAGATGGTAGAATGAAAAAAAAAAAAAAGATGGTAGAATGAGAAGGTCATCATTACCCTAGGTACATGTATGATTGCACAAATGGTGTGACTCTACATCGTGTACAACTAGAGAAATGAAAAGTTGTGCTCCATTTGTGTACAAGGAATCAAAGTGCATTCTGCTATCATGTATAATTAATTAGAACTTTTTTTTTTGAAAAAAGGGAAGAGGTGAGTCTTGCTTTATAAAATGGGAGATGTTAATACAGCATGTTTAAGTGCTAGCAGTTATGATTCAGCAGAGAAGGAAGAATCAGGAGGCAGGAGAAGGATCCCTTGCCCAAGTGGAGGAGGCTATTTTGATAAGAGCCAAACACATAGCTTTTAAAGCTCTTTTCCCTAAGTTTTAATGTCACTCTTTCCTCTCCCACTCTTTTTTACAGTGCTGGGGATTGAACCCACAGCCTTGTGGGATAGGCAAGCACTCCATCACAGAGCCACATCCAGCCTTCCACAACTTTCAGTAGTCTTCCCCCTAACCACACCAATATATATCACTAGATTTCATACTCCTATCCAACTTCAGATACTTGCTTTAATCTTCCAGGTTTATATCTACAGTCCTTGTCTGTCTTCTGAGCTTTTGATTTAGCTGCTTATTTGACACCTTCATTTGCGTAAAGGCATCTTGAATTTTTTTTTTAATTAGTTAATTAATTAATTTGTTCTAGGGCATCTTGAGTTGAACATGTTCAGAATTGGAATTCTCATGTATACACACACACAACCCAACACTGACCAGCAGGTTGCCATGTCTTCTCATAACCCCTACCCCATTCTTTGATACATAGATAAAATGTCATTGACAAACTTTATTTGTGTTCACAATATTTTTAATTCTCTTCCCTTCCTAGACATTTGGAAGGATTATATTTATTCACCTCCTTTACTTTGGCCACTGAAATATAAATGAAAGTTACATGTTGCTTCTGGACAGAACTCTTTAAAGCAGCTCCCCACTCTCTCACCTCCCCAACCCCAACCTCTACCCCTCCCCCACTTTCCCACCTACCCCACCTTCTTTTGTACCAAGGAGATTATGTAGATGACTAAGAGCTAAACAGCCTGGAATGTTGAGGCATGCTGTGAAGTAACAGAATATCCCTAAGAGTCACTTGGACCTGCAGAAAAGTTTGAGCAAAAAAAAAAAAATCTTTGTTATATAGATCATTAAGGTTTTTGCTTTTTTTAGTTCGGAAGCATGGTGTACACGTGTGTGTTTTAGGTTACTGCAGTATAATAAATCCTATCCTGCTGATATAAATGTTATTTAAATGCACATTCAATACACATCTCTCTTAGCCTCTACTTCCAACTAGCTAGTCACCCATAAGCCACTCTAAACAGAAATTCCAGAGCTATGTGTCCCAAACTCCCTTTTCAGCTCTCCCCAATTTCAGTAATTATCATCTCCATTTACTTAGTTGCTCAATCCAGAATCTTCAAGCAAGGAGGGAAGATTTTTTCCTTTTCCTCAATTTTTCCGTTTTCTCTTCTCTTTGATCACTAAATTAGTTCCTAAGTATGTTTCACATGCCTTGGACCTCTACCGCAGCCTACTTCCTGTTCCTGTTCCCAGCCTTGGAATACATGTGCTTTTCCATGTTACAGAATCAGGAGTTATTAAAGAGTCAACAGTAAAATTCTGCTTCCCACTCTGTCCCCTGCCACCCAGTTTGTTCTGTTCCTTGTGTATCCTGTGGGAGATAACACTCTGCACATAGTAACAGACAAGTCTGAATTTCTCTCAGAATAATCTTTTAAAATGCTAATCTGACCATATTTTTCCCAGTGTAAAGCCTCTTACTGCCTTCTGGTTAACAAGCTTTTCAAGGCCAAGGATTCTGCCTTGGCAGCCCCCTCACCTTCCCTTCCTCTCACTACATTCCAGACCTGCTGATCTTTCCTTTCCTATTCAACACCCCTCCCAATTGACTTCTTTCCTGTCTCAAAATCCTGCGCAGTTCTCTCTGTTTTAAGAGCTCCGCCCCCACCCCCTCTACACACTAATCCTCCCATAAATACTCTGTCCTCTGGGAGTAAGCTTAGTCCTTCCACCCTTGTTATTTTTGATCATTGCCCTCCATGTGTCATCTTCAAAGCCTCTACCACACATGTCATTTATACAGTCAGCCCTCTATATTCACTGGCTCTGCATCCATGGAGTCAACTAATGTTCATTTGATTAAACTAGAGTCCATGTGCCTTGTGTTACATTGTTTATTATATTGTTCAATTGTTGACAACAATTCATTGTATATTTTAAAAGGGGGAGAGAGAGAGAGAATATTTTATGTTCCCACCAGGAAGAAATGATCAATGTTTGAGGTGATGGGTTATGCCAGTTATCTTGACCTGATAGTTACATATTGTATACATGTGTTAAAATACCACATTGTACCCCATAAATATGTGCAGTTTTGTGTCAAATAAAAATAAAAAATGGTGGGTAAGGTGGTGCACACCTATAATCCCAGCAGCTCTGGAAGCTAAGGCAGGAGGATTTCACGTTCAAAGGCAGCCTCAGTAACTTAGTGAGGCCCTAAACAACTTAGTGAGACTCTGTCTCAAAAAAAAAAGAAAAAATGGGCTGGGGATGTGGCTCAGTGGTTAAGCACCCCTGGGTTCAATACCTAGTACCAAAAGAAGAGGAGGAGGAGGAGGAGGAGGAGGAGGGGGAGGAGAAAGAGGAAGAGGAGGAAGAGGAGGAGGAGGAGAAACTGTGTCTTATGTACAGACTTCTCTTGTAATTATTTCCTAAACAAAATAACAGTAAAACCACTATATTTACATAGCATGTACATTGTATTAAGTATTATAATTAATATAGAGTTGATTTAAAGTATATAGGAGGATGTGTGTAGGTTATCTGTAAATATTACACCGTTTACAGAGGGGACTTGAGCATCTATGGATTTTGATATCTGTGGAAGTCTGGAACTAATCCTCTGTTGTTTACTTCTTTGTTGATCACTTCACATTAAAGTTTCATAAGAAAAGAGACTGGATAACAAGTCTCTTACACAGCCCCTACTTCTGTACCTGTCATAAAATAGGTGCACAGTAAACATTCGATGAATGAATGAGGAATTGCTGGAAAAACTAGTGCCCTGGGGGTGAGGATGGGTGGAAGCAGATGAAACAAAAAAGAGCAAATACCCTCTACGACTTGAGCAGGCAAATTTGGCCTCTGTGTTTCCTCACTCTGACCCCAGAGATTTTGATACCAAGCTTCCTCACACTGTGTGGCTGGCCATGTGGCCAGCCACCCAGCATGGAGAAGAGGGGCTGAGGAAAGGCAGAGCCGAGTGTCACTCCCAAAGTTTGAAGCTCTTTAATTCCTTGGGATGAGGTGACAGCAAACACAGAGCCCTCATTTGCCAGAGCTGGTATTTTGTCACAGACATTTAATAACTGGTTTAAACAGAAATATTAAGCAACTATTCTTCCTTTGTTTTAGGGACTGAATGTTCCTTTTTTTTTTTTTAACAAGCAAATAAAACCAGAAGAAGACAGTGACTCCCACATAGAAACAACAACATATTTATAAGGAAATACTAACTCCATCATCTCAAATCAGATTCTGATTTTGCTTTATATATTTTAAATTCTACATATTTATTTTTCTGATCATAAAATAAGGTCTCGTGTAATTATAAATAATGTAATACTGCAATTATCTTAAAAGGATGAACTATAGAAATGAAAATCACCATCATGGAACAAGGCCTTTGTTTCAAAATCATGAAAGCTTTCATCTCTTACTCTGTCCTTGGAAACTAAAACACAAAAGCCCCATTCATTCAGTTTAATTTCACCTTCTGAATTTATTTCTAGATCAGCTGATTGGATTAGTCAGGTAATGTAACCCAACCATTTTTGCCTTTATCTCTTACCAGAAAAGAGGATAAAATCCAAGCTCCTTAATGTAGTATACAAGACCCCTCATTATCTGGCCCCAGGCCAGTCTCTAGTCATGTTTCTCACTACTTCCTTCCCTGACCAACTAAATGGGGAGCTTACTGGAGAACGGCCATGTGTGTTAATGATCCAGACCTCTCCTATTCATGATATACTTCTGGGCCAGAGTATAGAAGGATTCCCAGCTCTTTCTTTTGTATATGGTACAAGCTTGGGGGGAATAATTTATAATAATTTAAAGGATCCTGCTGTGCTGATTCACAAATTGATGCACTAGAAATGAATTCAACTGGGGAAAGTAGGCTTGGCTATTTTGATCATCACGCAGAGATAAGAACCATCCTCCTTATATCAAATAAGACATTTGGCATTTGTTTTTTAGGGATTGGCTAGCTTCACTTAGCATAATCTGCTCTAATGCCATCCATTTCCTTGCAAATGCCATGATTTTGACATTTTTTAGTGCAGAGTAATACTCCATTGTGTATAAATGCCACATTTTTTTTTTTTTATCCATCCATCTATTGAAGGGCATCTAGGTTGGTTCCACAGTCTAGCTATTGTGAATTGTGCTGCTATGAACATCGATGTAGCAGTATCCCTATAGTGCGCTCTTTTAAGGTCTTCTTTGATATAAGGAGAGCAACTAAGAACAGAGCAGGGAGGAAGAGCATGAGAAGAAGATTAACATTAAACAGGGACGAGAGGTGGGAGGGAAAGGGAGAGAGAAGGGAAATTGCATGGAAATGGAAGGAGACCCTCATTGTTATACAAAATTACATATAAGAGGAAGTGAGGGAAAGGGAAAAAAAACAAGGGAGAGAAATGAACTACTGTAGATGGGGTAGAGAGAGAAGATGGGAAGGGAGGAGAGGGGAGGAGAGGGGGGATAGTAGAGGATAGGAAAGGCAGCAGAATACAACAGACACTAGTATGGCAGTATGTAAAAACGTGGATGTGTAACCGATGTGATTCTGCAATCTGTATACGGGGTAAAAATGGGAGTTCATAACCCACTTGAATCAAAGTGTGAAATATGATATGTCAAGAACTATGTAATGTTTTGAACAACTAATAACAATAATAAAAAAGAACCGTCCTCAACTGTTGGGGCAGTGTCACCTGGTTCATAGACGCCTTAAAGAAAACCTCTTCTCTGAAGACTCCCCTAGCTTGCAGTACTGTTTGGTCAAGGACTTTTAGCATTTCATCACATGTAAAAAGTGACATTTAGATGTTCCTGCTATATGGCCTAGAGCTCCTCCATGCCTGGGATAGTAGTGGGTAGAAATGAAGTTGCAGAGGAAAAATATTTTCTCATTGGAGACTCACTAGAAATCATTGCAAACAAGTTTTTAAATTTTTTAAATTCATTTTAGTTATAAATAATATTAGGATTCATTTTGACATAATCATACAAACATGAAATACAATTGGCTTCAATTCAGTCCCCAGTACCTCACCTTTCAGTATAGTACAGTATAATGCTGTAGAGTAGCAGGCATTCAACCTAACCTGGCCACAGGAAGGTTAATACCAGAGGTGCTCTTTCAATTCAAAATGTTCTTGTTCACACCATGGTGGTGTGATGGTGGCAAGGTGTACCTGCACTTAGAAATGCTTTTTGAAAAGGGCTCTGAGGAAGAACTGGGAATGAATCTGACCTAACTTTCCTATGTCCGGATATGAATATACCACAGTGAACCTCACTTTCATACACATCCACAAGGCACTAATTAAAAACTATAAATAAGTGTATCAGTAGAGGAAAGGGAACAGGGGAGGGAAGAGGGATGGAAAGGGGAAGTACTGGGGACTGAATTGTAGTAAATTATCTCGTATAATTATGTCAAAGTGAACCCTAATATTTTTTATAACCAAAATGAACTAATAAAAAAATAAAATATTTTTAAAAAGGGAATCCTCAGAAGAAGTCTTTTGTTGACAGGATAGTTAAGCTTGATTGTTTATATGAAGTTGTGCAAGGGATAACGTTGCATAGAGATACACACATCTGAGTGTATGTGTAACTGATAAAATATGAATAAGCTCTATGGTTTGTACAACACCAGTTTCCTAGGTTTATATTGTACAGTCACTATGCAAGATGTTAACATGGGGGAGATGGAGAAATGAGTGCCCTTGGAAAGTTTTAAATGAGGACAAAGGAGCTCAATACTGGAGCAAATGATCTTAAAAAAAAAAAATGCACTGGGAATGATCTTGAAGCTAGAAAATCTTATACAAAAAACAATATGTCCAGACCCAAAGATGTTCCTGAAGAAAAAGATAGAGTGGGCTACCTTGTTCAGCGTATTCAAAATGAGTACAAAGTCTAAAAGACCTTCAACAGCATGCTCTCTGTTAGTAGCTAAGTAATTTGCCAGCCCCTTTCCTGGAATCTAGTAAGTAAGCAAGCAAGAATGAGTTATTGCCGTAGGCCTCAGAAATAGTCTTGAAAGCTGGGGAAACACTGCATGTTCTTATATATTTTGAAGACTAATATTCTCAAATCATGTTAGCCTGATTCAGCATCACTAACTGCAGCTTAATTCAGCCATTCAGCAATATTTGTTGAGCACCTAATGTGTGACTGGCCCTTCTGACACTTCTAAGTGCTGGTGTTATGTCCAGGAACAAAACAAGAACTCTGCCCTGGAAGAGCTTATGTTCTAGCATAGAGGAGGAAACAGGAAGAGAAAAACAACTAACATAAGTGAATGATAGGGCAAACTAAAAGATGATAACTAGATGGGGTGAGGGAACAGACCCAGGTAAAGAGGACCAAGAGAGGGTATGGTGTGTAGGACAAGGAGTGTCACTCACTTCTCTTGAGTTCTTAAAGGATGTTTGTATTGAAATCAACCCTCTATTTGAATTTTCTTTTCCTGCTACCAAATTCTCTACCTCCTATTCCTTTCCTATTCTTTTTTTTTTCAGATCTGGGGATCAAACCCAGGGCCTCACGCATGCTGGGCAAGTGTTGTACCACTGAGCTACAAGCACAGCTCTCTTTATTTTGAGATAAGATCTTAGTAAGTTACTCAGGCTGGCCTTGAATTTGGGATCCTCCTGCCTCAGCCTCCTGGGAAGCTGGAGTTACAAGTATGCACCACTGAGTTCAGCCCTCTAATGACATTTTCTTCATCAGTGACTCTCCCCCTTTTTACTCTTTTACTCCTCTGACCTTCCTTTCCTCTTTCCCTTATATTTGTTTTTTTCTCTCTCCCATTCATTTTGTCCCATTCACTTGTTCTTATGTAGTTTTCTTTTGGAACTAATGTTCATTTGATTAAACTAGAGTCCATGTGCCTTGTGTTACATTGTTTATTATATTGTTCACTTGACAAATGCTTTTTACTCTAACTGATGTAGTCAGAGATTAATCCTACTTCCACTGACTCTCATCTCTTATGGCCACGCCCCATATAGAGGACCCCACCCCAGATATTTCTGGAACCTGGAGGAGCACCTCACAAGAATGTTCAGAGCAGTCCTATTCATGAAAGCCCATGGACAAATAAGTATTCAGATAGTGGGATACTATACAGCAGAACAAATTAATGAATGGTTGCTGCATGCATAAACAGGGATGAAACTGATGATAACATTGAGTAAAAGAAAACACACAAAAGTGAAGGAGGAAAATAATCTTTGCTTCCATTTATTGCCATTTCAAAAAATAGGTTTTATGACTGAGGACAGTGATTACCCTTGGCTTTACTAGGCAGGAGGAGTTTGGGAGGGCTGCAGGGCACCGATTCTATTCTGCTTGTTGATATGGGACTGGCTGACTGGTGTGCTTATGAAAATTCTTTAAGAATACACTAGGATTTGTATTCTTTTTATATGTATGTTGAACTAGAATGAAGAGTTTGCTTAAGATAATGAAAACCATTGTACAAAATAAGCTGTAAATATTTGGTTAAGTATTACGGATTTTACTGAGATTTGTGAATAACATTATTTATGCATTGATAAACCTACAAAAAAATTACCTACAAATGGAATTAGGGCTGTGAAGAATACATCAAAATGATGACTGATAAAAGTAATGGCAAGGGCTGGGATTGTGGCTCAGTGGTAGAGTGCTCCCCTAGTATGGTCGGGGACCCGGGTTCGATCCTCAGCACCACATAAAAATAAAGGCATTGTGTTGTGTCTATCTATATTTTTTTTTAAGTAATGGCAAACTTGGAATATGGGATTTTAAAATTATATTTTATAGTTTTTCTCAGAACGGACACACATCAGCAAAAGGCAACTTTGCATTTATTAAATTTATGTGTAAATATTTTCAAATTTATATTATTTAAGGTTTTTCTTAATAACACTCCTTTGGCACACAAATTAAAATCAAGAATCAATAAATGGGATGGACTCAAACTAAAAAGTTTCTTCTCAGCAAAAGAAACAATCTGTGAGGTGAATAGAGAGCCTACATCTTGGGAGCAGATATTTACTCCTCACATATCAGATAGAGCACTAGGGTATATAAAGAACTCAAAAAGCTAAGCACAAAAAAAAAAACAAATAACCCAATCAATAAATGGGCCAAGTACCTGAACAGACACTTTTCAGAAGAGGATATACAATCAATCAACAAATATATTTAAAAATGTTCATCATCACTAGCGATTAGAGAAATGCAAATCAAAACCACTTTAAGATTTCATCTTGCTCCAGTCAGAATGGCAGCTATTATGAAGACAAACAACAATAAGTGTTGGTGAGGATGTGGGGAAAAGGTACACTCATACATTGCTGTTGGGACTGCAAATTGGTGCACCCAATTATGGAAAGCAGTATGGAGATTTCTTGGAAAATTGGGAATGGAACCACCATTTGACCCAGCTATCTCTCTCCTCGGTCTATACCCAAAGGACTTAAAAACAGCACACTACAGGGACATAGTCACATCAATGTTTATAGCAGCACAATTCACAATAGCTAAACTGTGGAACCAACCTAGATGCCCTTCAATATATGAATGGATAAAAAAGTGGCATATATACACAATGGAATATTATTCAGCAATAAAAGAGAATAAAATCATGGCATTTTCAGGTAAATGGATGGAGTTAGAGAAGATAATGCCAAGTGAAGTTAGCCAATCCCAAAACAACAAATGCCAAATGTTTTTTCTGATATAAGGAGGCTGATTCATAGTGGGGTAGGGAGGGGGAGCATGGGAAGAATAGACAAACTCTAGATAGGACAGAGGGATGGGAGGGGAAGGGAGGGGGGGATGGGGTTAGAATGATGGTGGAATGTGATGGTCATTATTATCTAAAATACATGTATGGGGGCTGGGGATGTGGCTCTAGTGGTAGCACGCTCACCTGGCATGCGTGCGGCCTGGGTTCCATCCTCAGCACCACATACAAAGATGTTGTGTCTGCCGAAAACTAAAAAATAAATATTAAAAATTCTCTCTCTCTCTCTCTCTCTCTCTCTCTCTCTCTCTCTCTCTCTCACACTCTCTCTTTAAAAAACATAAATAAAATACATGTATGAAGACACAAATTGGTATGAATATACTGTGCATACAACCAGAGATATGAAATATTGTGCTCTACATGTGAAATAAGAATTGTAATGCATTCCACTCTCATATATTAATTTAAATAAATAAATAAATAAAACATGGAAAAAAGTAATGACAAACTTGGAATATGGGATTTTAAAATTATGTTTAATAGTTTTTCTCAGAAAAGACACACTTCAGCAAAAGGCAACTTTGAAATTATTAAATATATGTGTAAATATTTTCAAATTTACATGATTTAAGGTTTTCACTTGCTATTAAAATTCATATGTAATACTACAATCATCCTATAGGTTAAGAATATGACAGAGACAGTTTTAATTTCAAGTAAAATTTCCATAGACAATACAGAATTAAGGGTATACTTGCTATTCACAAAATACATAGGAGAGTATTTCTAGAGTATGCAGGTGAAACAAGTAAGACTGGTCTTCATAGTCTAAAATGGACCCAAGATTTTACAAAAATCTAGCTTATAAAATGGAACTTTGGTATCTCCTTTAAAAAAAAAGAGAGAGAAGAGAGAGAGAGAGAGAGAGAGAGAGAGAGAGCAGTGCACATTCCCTCTATTGAACAGAGGTATTCTTTCATTTTCTGCAAGACTATTACATTCACTCTTTAGAGATAATTTTTGCCCTTATAATCAGGTATCACTATGAAAATGAGATAGCATTATAATTTTGGTTTTGCCACAACTAGATATAATCACAATTCAGGATCATCTAATTTTATATTATCACTGATCATCTTCCTTCAGAAGTGGGAACATGGTTTCTGATTTTATTTAAGAAAAAAAAAAAACAGAGGTGACACATTGTATCTTTGGATAACCAAACACATTTGGGAATTTCACACACCTGTGCTAAAGGGAAATATAGCCCTCAATCAAGCAGGACACTGGCTCAGCTGAAGACCTGAGTACTTATTTGTTTCTGGAAATGGTGACTTCACTCCAACGTATATATTATACATTAATACCTAGAACTGTGTTTGGAAAAGATTAAGTAAAAATGAAAGATAAAATTTGCTGGTTTCAGATATGGATTTTTTTAAAGTATCTATTTCCAAAGTGTATATTCCAAACCATTTTTTTCCTTTTGAGTTAACTCATTTTAAGTACAGACTACTATAGACATTTTATTTGTAGATTTCTTTTGAAAAGTAGTTAGAATTCAATTAAATATTACTTTATGTACTGATAAGTGGAGAAAAATTTAAGCTAATTTTAATCATCATGATCTTATATCAAAATTGGTTTTGCTCATAAAGCAGTTTAGTTTCACACAATGAGCATTTCTATAAGGATAAGTTAAAACTTCATTTTTAAGCTAGTCCTGTCTCATATTTTATTTTCTTTGATCTTAATTATGATCTATGATGTTATCATATCAAAAAATTATTTCTATAAGCCATGAAAATCTCACTTCTCTGCCCCAATATTTTTAAAATATATGAGCCCCATTCTAATAGTTTTTAAGTGAACCATGTCCAGCATTAAAGAGATCCTAAATTCTGGTTATATATCTGGTCACATATAACAACACTTCATTACTAAGTACTAACCAAACTTGCATTTTAAACACTTTGACTTATTTTGCAAAAAGGCTATTATTGATAAAAGCATGAATAATTGCATTTCAGCATTTTCTGAATGTGCCTTTACTCTGTGATCAGTGCAGCTCATGGATATCAAGGTCAATCAGAAACAGATCTTTCTTTATGATTAGTCCTTCCTGACTCACCCGCCCACAGAAGCTATTAGGTCAACACTTACTCTGATTGAACAGAGATATGCCAGTAACCTGGTACACATTGCTAGTTCATCTGCATGACAGATTTGCAGCATCTTACAATGTCAGCAGATCCTGGACATTACCAATTTGCCTGGGCAATTCTCCTTGCCACTTTGCACATTTTAGAGGTAAGCTGCTTATTAAATAAATAAGGCACAGAAATTATCTAAATGTTTTCATCATTTAATGACTAAGAGGTTAAAAAACTCAATGATTTAAAAAAATGCAAAAGGAAAAGAATGAAGTGTTTCAAGTCCAAAGAAATAATCAATGCAGAAAATGTTTGCATAGAATGACATTGTTGGGTAAATTATGCCTTGCAGTCCTTGTTTACAGCGAGTGACCTCCTGATCCCACTTTCAGAAAGCAAGTCTACGCATAGCCTGTGGAAACAAAAGGGAAACAGTGTTGGTGCAACTTGTGTCTACATCATTACAAATACGTTTTTATGGTATTGGTTGCTTAATTTTATACATCTTAGGTACATATTGTCACAATAAAAGTAGAATAAAACTTAATGACCTTCATCATACTTTAATTGGATTTATATAAAAGCAATAATTACTATTTATTGAGCACTTACTATACATAAGACACTGCTCTTGTTATTTCACATGCATCCTTCAATTTTTAGAACTCTGTGGTATTTTCTATTTTACATGCAGATACCAAAATAAAGACAGGGTAAGTAATTTACCCTGGGCTGTACAGCCAATAAATCGCAGAATCAGGACTAGCCCGCAGATCTGTCTGGTCCTAAAGCCCATGCTGTTGAAACTGCTGTGCCAGACTGCTTCACCACCTATAGAAGCCTAACTGAATGATCCTTTTATGTGGTAGTCAACAAAAATCCTATAATATGACAGCTTCTTCTTAAGTTCCAGTTTTGATAGGAGTTTTTACTCAAACTAAGGCTGCCCTATATCCATAGAGTCATAAGTTACTAAAACTGGAAGAAATTCTCAGCTCATAATGACTTTCCTAGGCTTATTAAGCTGGTAGGCTGAGACGCAGGGCCTGTGATTCTCACTCTAGCAATATCTTTATCAAATTTGCTGCTCATTGTCTCTATTGCCTGATTTTATGACAGGGGTTTGGATATTATTCTTTTTTAAAGATATTATTTATTTTGTGTGAAAGGCCGTCACTCTATGTTACCAGCATTTTTCCTCCCTGATTAGTTGAGGCTCTGTCTGTCACTTCCAAGTGATCTGGCCACATCAAAGTGGCCCTAGATGGCTGCCCCGATCTTGGAAGTCACAAAATGTCGCAAAATGTGTTTTCATGTGTAGGCGTGCCTTCTTGCAGCCCCATGGGTTGAGCTATGCTCAACTGTTTCTTTGTGATATTACCCCTTTGCCCTGTTTGGGATAGAATGTTCCACAGAACATTTGTGTGTCCGCTTTGTGTGTCCGCTTCTCTTGCTCTGCTTTTGGGTGTGGCTTTCCTAGATGTCAGTCAACTTGCTGACAGCAGACATCAGCCCCTTGAAACCTGACCCCTTGCCTCATTTGAATGGCTTCTCCTCAATAAAAAGGGTTAGCATGAGCTCACACACTCTCTCTCTTTCTGCGGACCCTTAAGGTCAGAGGAGCAGCACAGGACCCCCAAAGAAAAAGGTATCTCTGTCTCGTGTGGTTATTTCCTCAGCCCAGTACCCCTGGAGTGACCCTGAGTGTTTTTGTCGCGGGGAATGCGACAATTCTAATTTGTTATATATGACAGCAGAATGCATTTCAATTCATAGTACACATGGAGAGCACAATTTTTCCCTTCTCTGGTTGTACACAAAATATAGTCACACCATTTGTGTCTTCATACATGTACTTGAGGTAATGATATCCATCTCATTCCACCATCTTTGCTGCCTCCTGCCCTCTCCTTTCCTTTCCCTCCCCTTTGCCATATCTAAAGTTCCTGCATTACACCCATGCTTCCCCCACTCCAATCCCCATTATGGATCAGCATCTTCATATCAGAGAAAACTATACTTATCAACAATTTTTATCAAGACCTGGAAAAAGGCAGAGAAGGCATGCTTATCTGATTTGTCTATGATATAGGTTGAGTTGGGGAGTTAATAGTTGATTGATAGGTTCAAATTGCCAAACTGTTTCAATAAACTGGAACCATAAGGTACAATCTAGCAGAAATATGTGTAATCTTACATTTGGGCCCCCAAATCAATGACAAATATACATGAACACCCCTGCTAGACCACAGTTTGTATGAAAATGTCTTTAGTTGACCCTGTTGGGTAGATGCTAAGATTTGCATGTAGCTACAATGAAAGCAGACATTTCAAAGTTACAGTAACAAAAAGATCTTGATGGGCTGGGGTTGTGGCTCAGTGGGAAAGAGCTTGCCTCACATGTTCAGGGCCCTGGGTTCAATCTTGATGAGATTAAATTAAGTAGTGGTTGTATAATGTCCATCTGGGTCTGACCACCTTTAGGACTTTTTGTTCCCATCTTGGACAGTGAAATATTGACAAATTAACTATTAACTCTTAACTCCCCAACTCAACCTATATCATAGACAAATGCATGTCTGTAAGGAACAGTAGAAGAAATTGGAGTTTTCCTGGAGGAGAGTCTGGAAGAGACATAAGAGCTATTCTCTGTTAAGTGGGAAGGTTTGTGTTGCGAAGGAAGGCAGATCTCATTCTCACTAGGTGGTTATTATGGAAAAGCCAAATTCAGTTTTGTAAACACAGCTAACATTTAGAAACTTGTATCCATATAGCAAACTCCATTGAGCATCACTTGTTGCCTGTTTTTGGAAACGTTCACACAAAAGTAAACATCCATCAAGAATGGTACAGGAGGGACTTCTACATAGGGTGGGATGTGGCATCACTTTTTTTTCAGCACTGAGGATTGAGCTTAGGGACACTCTACCACTGAACTGACCTTCATCCTTACCCTTTTTGTTTATTTTGAGCCAGGGTCTCGCTAAACTGCTGAGGTCGGCCTTGAACTTATGTCCCTCCTGCCTCAACTTCCCCAATAGCTGGGATTACAGGCATGTGCCACCATATACCCAGCTAACTTCATTTTTAAGAAATCTTCCTGGGCTGGGGATGTGGCTCAAGTGGTAGCGCGCTCGCCTGGCATGTGTGCGACCCGGGTTCGATCCTCAGCACCACATATAAACAAAGATGTTGTGTCTGACAATAAACACTCTCTCTCTCTCTCTCTCTCTCTCTCTCTCTCTCTCTCTCTCTTAAAAAAAAAAAAAAGAAATCTTCCAACTTTAAAATTCTCTGATCTTGGGGCTGGGGTTGTAGCTCAGTGGTAGAATGCTTGCCTAGCAAATGTGAGGCATTGTATTTGATCCTCAGAATCACATAAAAATATAAATAAATAAAATAAAGGTATTGTGTCCATTTACAACTAAGAAAAATTCTTTTTTTAATTCTATGATCTTCCATTGTTGCTACCATTTTACTCAGGGGTGGAACCACAAAGCTTATTCAGACATTAGAAGTTCAGCCAAGTTTCCTAGGAATAGTCCGATGCCACAGAGTATCTGAAATACATAGGATCGGCCTCCAGTGAAAGGAGTTTCTTTTTTAAGCCATTATCAGTCAGACGAAGAAAAGTCATAAGGTTTCTATTCCTTATGTACTATTCCTGAAGCTTATGAAATTCCTGGATTAGGAATTCCTCCATTCACTTTCTCCCTATCCCATGGCCTCAAGTCTCTGAACAATATTTTGTTGGGTTAGGTATAAAATCAAGATGCAGTGCATTAGCTACTGCAAGTTGCTGATCATCTCAATATGCTTGAGACAAAAGGTCGTCAAGTATTTCATGTCTTCAAGGGAGAATTCTTGTTTTCTATTTTTCCCTCCTTTCAAGCCATCCTTTTAAAAAAAAAATTAAAGAGAGAGAGAGAGAGAAAGAGAGAGAGAATTTTTTTTTTTAATATTTATTTTTTAGTTTTCGGCGGACACAACATCTTTGTTGGTATGTGGTGCTGAGGATCGAACCTGGGCTGCACGCAGGCCAGGCAAGCGCACTACCGCTTGAGCCACATCCCCAGCCCTCAAGCCATCCTTTTTATATTTTTTGGAACTCTGTTCCCTGAATGGTTCTTTTTAAAAAATATTTATTTTTTAGTTGTAGATGGACACAATATCTTTATTTTATTTTACTTATTTTTTTTTAATGTGGTGCCAAGGAGCAAATCCAGGACCTCGCACATGCTAGGTGAGAGAGCTCTACCACTGAGCCACAACCCTGGTCCCCTGAAAGGTTCTTAATCAGACATACTCACTACTTGCCTTATTCAGTTTACTCAAAATTCAATCCAAATTATTTTCTTCAGGAGAAAATAAGTATCATACCTCATCCTGGACATCAAGTTCTTCCTCAGTCAACTCTGCTTCCATTAATTCAAGAGGATCTTTACAATCTTGAATGAGGGTGATCTTGACAAAGAGAACACAAAGTATTTATTGGCAATATAATAGCATTCATCCACCTGATACCACACTGAAAATTTGAAGCTCTGCTGGTGCTTCTAATCCCAGACTTCAGAATCTTCTTCAGATTTCTTCTGCTTTTTTTTTTTTTTTTTTAAATTTCCCACCTTACCATTTTCCCTATACGATTTTTTCACATTCAAGTGTGAAATAGAGAACTGGAGTTCTCTATTGTCCAAATTCCATTTCAGCAGTCTTCCCCAACCTCTGAAGTGCATGCCTCTCAACAGGACAACCCCTGCCTAAAGGACTTAGCAGTCAATAGATCTCTTTCAACAGCTAAGCTAAGAGCACTCAGCGCAGCACTGAGCAAGCAGTGTATGCGCTGTGAAGGGCTCGTGACTCAGGTCATTAAATGGTCCCAACTTGAATTGGATGGAATTAATTTTATTGGAGGTGGAAACCAACAATCTATAGACCAAGCTTGCGGTTCCAGAAAGCTCTGCTTTTTAAGGGTAATACATAATTTAATCTGTATAAGGGAGAATAATAATCTAGACATTAATGCATGAAGGACATTTCCAAAGCAACTCCAAATACATGCCAAGGATAAAATGTCATCTTGTGGTGCTACTTTGCTCTTTTTCATCTCACAAACAACCCAGTTATCTTTTTTAGTATAGAAATTAATTAAAAGATTAAGTTGCTATGGTCATGACAGAATGGGAAAGGTACAGTGAAGTGTAGCTACAAATTGGGACTGTTCTGGGGGAAGAAAAGGGATAGGAGAGGATCATATTGCTGCTTCTACAGTGTCCTTAATATACAAGTGACTGTTCTTGAAAAAAAGGAAAGTAGTACAGGTGAGGTTTGTCATCATTTACCATTTATCTATCATGGATGGAGCTTTGTGCTAGACCCTAAGGAGACACAGAAGTATAAGGTTCCTGATCTCACCGGCCACAGTAATGCTCAGCCAACTCTTCAGTGAACCAGGAAGTATGTCATGCAAGCATTCAGTTACACTCAACCTAACATATTCAGAGAAAAAAAAAATTCATCCCAGCCACTCACAGTGTCTCTGTGATTGCAAATAAGATGGATCCTAATACGGTGGGTGTACTCTTTTTTTTTTTAATATATATATTTTTAGTTGTCAATGGATCTTTTTATTTTATCTGTCTATTTATTTATTTATATGCAGTGCTGAGGATAGAACCCAGGGCCTCACATCGGCTAGGCAAGCGCCTCTACCACTGAGCCACAACCCCAGCCCCAGTGGGTGAGTTCTTGGTGAGTGGGTTTTGTGACACTCACTGCCTAAGATTTTAGATCAACTGTGTGTTAAAAAAATAACTATTTTCTTGTTGATAAAGAACTCAATACCTTGGTTTTGCTTTTATCTTTAAAGTGGAATCTTTTTTAGATATATGATCCTTTTTTTTTTTTTTTGGTCTTTCGCTTAGAAAATTTTAAATTGAATAGAAAAAGGTTTATGTGTTTTCAAAGATGAGCAGCTTCCATGTAAATTTTTTAAAAATATATTTATGGTTTTACTACTTTTTCTCTTTTTCATATTTAAAATTGACACTTCAGTATTTAGGGCCTCTCTTTTTTCCCTGGGACTATTAAGCAGAACAACCTCTCCACTGACAGAAGCTGAAATAGAATATATAATACTTTATAAATTAGTTTACTTCAAACATCAACTTCCAATCTACAATAAAGATCTACTTATCCCAATTTTATAACAATGAGAAGCAATTTAATATTCTTTATGCCCCTAGAATCATCATCATCATATTTTTGTTGGCATTGGTTCTAGTTTCCCAAATTCACTGTGAAAAGGTCAAGGTCAAAGAGAAAGGAGGATTTTGTTCCAGGCCTACCAGTAGCCTCATGCAATGAACTAGACCAGAATGTTCTCCTCTTCTAGATATTTGATAAGAGAACTGACAAAATAAAACCAATAGGAAATTAAGGCCTATTCTGTTTTGTGGGAGAAAATTCACCCTGGGTTTATTTGTGACCTTAGTATTTTTTTTTTTTAAAGATCACTTATAAATGAATGGATCCTATTTAAAGATATTTATAATACAAGGATTTCCAGATTGCTAAACTTTATCTTGCATTTATATATACAAATCATGGAAGATCCAGGACTCAGTGCTATCTTATAAAAAGGTATTATAGCTAATGCCTACTTTTATTAGTAAACCCAAACATTGTAGAACTATTACACACTAGGCATCCCAGGTATGTTTGTATAAAATATCTCATTTAGTCCTCATGTCTACTCAGCAAGGTAAATATTTTTACTTCCATTTCACAGATGAGAAACTGAGCCTCTGAGAAGTTATGCAGCTAGCCTAAAATCCAACAATTAGGCTGGATTTCTTTTTTTTTTTTTTTAAAGAGAGAGTGGGGGGGGACAGAGAGAGAGAGAGAGAATTTTAACATTTATTTATTTTTTCTTAGTTCTCGGCAGACACAACATCTTTGTTGGTATGTGGTGTTGCTGAGGATCGAACCCGGGCCGCACGCATGCTAGGCGAGCGCGCTACCGCTTGAGCCACATCCCCAGCCCAATTAGGCTGGATTTCAAACTATATTTGTATAATTTTTGCAGTTTATAGAAAACCTGATAGTTTAGGAAAGATACAGATGCAGAAAGATTAAATACTTACCGTTTCTAAAATGGAATCTTGTCCATCTTGGGATTTAACCTGGTTCTGTATATAGATTATAGCATCATGAACAGTCAGAAAGAATGTGTCCTTTCTAATATTATCATCAAAGAAGCCACATTGCTCCATCTTCTCTATCACATGATCTACACAAGAAAGAGATAATGGTTAGTAGTTGATAGGAAAGGTATTTTTATAACATCCACCAATACTGGTTTTGTAGCTCCTTTCTTTTTTTCTTTCTCATTTCCAGAATGTGACCCTTTTCTACACTGACTGAGATTTTTTTTTCCTAGTAGCACACATAATGATTATCCCATAACTGCTTATAGATGGCCTTAGTCCATGTACCTTTTGCCAAATCAGTGTACCAGCTGCTGTGAGCCTGGCTGCTAACAGTTCACAGCTCTGCTCTTCTCTGGGTAATTTTTCTTGGCCAATAGGAGCTGTTTTGCCTGAAGAGGCCTGGAGGCTATACCTGTATCTAAGGGGGATCTGCATCATTGATTAACAATAATGAGAATATAAAGGCGGGCCCCTTGCTCAAGATGGCATAACTTCTGTTGTTCTTCCTGCTGTGGAGCTCCCTATGCAATCAGGAATCTAATGTCAAACTTCTGAAACTACTTTGATGACCAGCCTCTCCTGCCCTGTCCTGATTTCTTCACTTCTTCAGTTACTAACGCAAGAATCCCTGTCTCAGGCTCTGCTTCTAGAGAACTCAGTCTAAACTTTCCTACACACATAAGTTTCTATACATTCCCAGCTCTGTGACACAAATTCAAGGTATTATCTTTGACATAAAAAATGTTCTCAGAATTACTGTGTCATTGGTACAGAGCTTCTGTGTGTGATGATGAAAAATTCTGGAAATAGTGATGTTTATAAATATTGTGAAGATAACGAATGCTAGTGGATTAACTATACACTTAAAAGTGACAAAATGGCAAATTTTCTTACACATTCTTTATAACAATATTAAAGAGTTTTGTTTTTTTTTTTAAAAGACCTTCAGATATTATGTGCCCATATTCCAAGGTAGGAGAGAAAGGACTTAGGGAAAAGTCTTATGGATTGGCACATAGATGCACTTACCTTCAAGTGATGCAAAGTACACATTCACATCAATTCTTTGGAATTCTTTGACAATCTAAAAGTAAAAACAAATTTGTAACATCAGACAGGTAAGCATCAGAAAGGTAAGCAGACTAAGGCATGACAATCAGATGTAATAATATGAAGCAGATTTCTAACAGAGATTTAGCTTAGCTGGGGGCTTTGGGGCTACATCTGCAAGGACAGGAAATAATTCTAGGGTGTGAGTACTACGTAGGTAAGATAGGGAAGTAATTAATGCTTGGCAAAAGTGTGTGAGAATATGCTGAAAGGTTCTGTTCTCTTAGCACATCTGGTTATTAGCTCACTGGAGAACACACATTTGTTCTTTGTTGTTCATTTCACTCTAAGCATTGGTTTAGATCCATTTTAGATTGTAATGGCCCAAAGATTTAATGAATTACTTTTAAAGAAAGTCTAACATATTTAATGCCAGAATATTTCCCATACTTTAATAGTTGCTTTCAAATACAATGATGATTATATAGAATATATTGCTCATAGTTCTAGTGCACTGACTTTTTAAGATTAAATGTTTTATGATCATTGTAAATGTAGTTGTAAGGAATAGTAGAGAGATTTTATGTGCCCTGTTCCCAGTTTCTCCCAATAGTAATATTTCATAAAACTACAATACAAAAATTACTGTCAAGATTCTGACATTGATATATTCATAACAGAGATCTTGATGTCTACCGGAAGTTTCACCTAAACTTGAAACCTAACGGTGACACTCTCTTTAAAGACTTCTTTGGAGCACTTAATACAGTTGTTAAATTATAAGATTACTTAATGTTTGCCTTCCCTCCTAGACTGCTTAGTCCCATGAGGGTAGAGACCGTGGTTACTTCATCACTAGTCTCTTGTGCCTGGAAGAGTGCTTAGCACATATAAGGCATTTAACATCTACTTGAAAGAAGGTGTGAACTTGAGCTTGCATAACTGCTTTCTGAAATCATGGATGTTTTCACCCTGCATGCTTCTCAACTCTTGCCTTGACTTCCTACATGCCTGACTATTCTAACCTCTTAATAATGCCTGGCTTTTCGAGTCCTACCATGTACCTGGGGTTCCTTATACTACTGCTATTCACATAAAAAATAGAATAATAATGACACAAACTTTGCCCATTTTCCCTTCTTTTCATGTTCCATTTCTTACACTTTCTCAGAAAAATAAAACACAATAAATGTTCATAGCTGAGTATAATGGTATTCACCTGTAATCCCAGCACCTTGAGAGGCTGATGCAGGAGGACTGCAAGTTCAAGGCCAGCCTCAGCAATTTAGCAAGGCCCTAAGAAACTTAGCTAGAACCTGTTTCAAAAAGAAACAAAAAAAGGTCTGGAGTTGTGGCTCAGTGGTAGAGAACTTGCCTGGCATGTATTGAAGCACTGGTTTTGATTCTCAGCACCACATATAAATAAATAAAATTAAAGTATTGTATCTATCTATAATTAAAAATATTTATAAAATAAAAAAGGGTCTGAGGATATAGCTCATTGGTAGTAGACCCTTGGGTTCAATTCCCTGTACAAAAAAGAAGTCACTCTTCTAAATATTCATAATTGCTAAGGGGTACATATGTGCCAGTCACTCTTCTAAATTCTTTGCATTTATTATCTTATTTAATCTTCATAACACTCCAGTGAAGCAGATACAATCTTTACCCACCCGACTATTACAATGAAGAAATAGAGACACAGACAGATCAAGCAACTTGTTCAAGGTCACACTGCTAGTGCTAGTGATGAAGCCAGAATTCAACTCTGGCTCCAGAGCTTATGCTTTTAAATATCACACTCTTTAGAAGAAGATCAAGGGGGAGGGAGGAGGGAAGGAAAAGGGGAGGAAATGTGGAACGAATTTAACAGAATCACATTATTTGCATATGCAAGTATATCACAGGGAAGTTAAACCTTTATGCATATGTAGAAAGCACCAATCAAAAATAAGTGAATGGGGCTGGGGTTGTGGCTCAGTGGTAGAGTGCTGGCCTGGCATGTGTGAGGCACTGGGTTCAATTCTCAGCACCACATATAAATAAATAAATTAAATAAAGGTCTAACAACAACAACAACAACAAAATATTTTAAAAAAATAAGTGAATGAATGAAAGGAAGATCAGTAGAGGAAGGAAAATAGGAAGAGGGTGGAAGGAAAGAGGAAAATAGGAAGAGGGAATCGGGACTGAAATGGAGTAAATCAAATGCATAATTTTGTTAAAATGAACCCAGCTTCTATGTAAAACTATACTGCTCTAATAAAGTAAAAAATATTGCATTCTATCACAAAAGTATTCACTTGGAAAAATTATAGAGCCCATGCATTAACTCTTTTGCAAAACAGGGTAACCTATTTTACTCTTGTCAAATCTCTAAGTTTATAGTTCAAATAAACAGAATCTTACCAGCCGCAATGACCTCACTCCAACGACATCCAGGAAAGATATAGCTCCACAATCAAGCACAAGGCTATGGATTGGTACCTTGGGAACATTCACTTTGACTGGAAGCTCAGAGTTCCAATCCACTTGAACCTCGATTTCCTTGGTTGGGATATCAAGTTCTTCAGGATCTTCAATATCTTCATCAGGCTCGAAAGCATTATTTGATGAACCAACATCACTAACAATGCCATTCTAAATAAAGAAAACTCTGCCAACTTAATTGCCATTGATTTGAAATGTCTTCAACCATTCATTTCAAATTATTTAAAAGTCCTGCATACAGTGTTCCTTGGTAAACAAAAATGTCAAGAGAATGAACTCTTTTTTTGTGGCGGGGGTGGGGGGTAGGGATTGAATCCATGGTGCTTAACCACTGAGCCACATCCCCAGCTTTTTTTATTTTGAGACAGGATCTTGCTAAATTAAGTTACTGAATCTGGTTTCGAACTTGCAATCCTCCTGCCTCAGCCTCCTGAGCTACTGGGATTGCAGGTGTGTGCCACCACACCCAGCAAGGGAATGAGCTTTTAAGGAAAGAATTTTACCTCAGCCCAAACTTTGATGTTCTCTAGGAAAAAATGGAAAAAACAAGGAGTCAAAATATTCTAGATTTCTGGAAGATAACAGAACTTTGACAAGAGAGATATTGGTAGGAAAATCTAAGCAGAAGTTAATAGCTCTGAAAGTTTATGAACTTACTGCCTTCTATTGTAATTTTCTGGCATTGAATTATTACTTTTGTTCCTTTAAAATTATTTTTGAAGAAAAATCCTTATTTTTAAAATAAGGTTTTAAAATTAATACAGATGATGTTCATGATGAAAAAAAAATCACACCCTGTGTTTTGAGGGAGCCCTGCTGGTTTCATTTTATTCCCACCCATTCCTCTTGCCTACAAAGACAGCTCAGCTGTTCTCTGACATACATATGTCATCCGTTCCTATACATCTGGATTCTAAAGGGGATAGATTTAATTTTAGACCATCTGACTACTTTCATGGAGAAAGGAAAAAATTTAAGGGAGAGGGCTGGGGTTATGGCTCAGTGGCAGAATGCCTGCCTGGCATATGTGAGGCACTGGGTTTGATCCTCAGCACCATATAAAAATAAATAAATAAAGGTTTAAAAAAATAATTTTGGGCGGGGGAAGAAAGATGGAGCCTCACCTTTGTTGCCCTTAACTGTCCTTTTTTGATGAGTTTCTGTATTCTCCTCAATGCCTTCAGCCTCTTATTATATACTCTAATGGCATCAAATCCAACCTTTGGAGATAAATGTCAGGTTACTTAAAATGTCTGGTTCCCAATGCTCGTTAGTAGCAATTGTTATCTGAACAGTTATTTCTCAAAAGATATTGTTTCTTTGAGACACCCTGCCAAAAAAGAAATTGTGCATCTGATGGAGTAGATCCCCTCTACTACCAGGTCACCCAACCCCCACCAGAGACTTGGGGAAGACAACAGCATATTAAAAGTTCCAAGAGAGTTAAAAAAAAAAAAAAAGACAAAATGGCAAAAAGTAATCTCTTAGCTTTAAAACTCTCTTTTCCAAATTTCCGTTACATCACAGAGCCCTTTTGTTATCTGCAAATTCTATGAACATTCCTCTGAACCAGTTTGCCCTGGAGCTCGCTTAGGAAAACACTGATCCAGAGGCAAATTCCAAGTTCAAGTTCGAAGTTTAGAGATGCTCACATGACTCCTAAGCACCTGACATGATCCTCTTTTCCTTATCCCAGCTGTCTAGTTTGTCCAACTATCTTGGACATCTCTCCCTTCTATGAACATTTTTTCACTTTTAAAACTATTTGTTAATTTAAAATAATCAAAATAAACCCAATATGTGTCAACAAAAATACGTTTTATTTTTAATGAAGGAAACTATTTTTCCAAATAAAAATATTTACAACAGTGGCATTGTTTTGCATAGTTGTTTATCTCTTCGATATCTGCCTTCCCTATCTGCTCCTCTGGGCAGTCTGTTGCACAACACAATTTACATCGCCTCTGGAAAACTCCGCAAAAAACTCTGCAACCGGACCTTCTGCCTGTTGGAATCCCAAAGTCCTAGGCAGCAGCCCAGGGCAGCAGTGCAGGTTCCTGGGGCCACTCCCTGGGCGGCTCTTGGGTGGCTACAGTTCCTTGGTGCCCGCAGCGATTATACCGTCCTGGGAACTTGGCCCAACTCGCCAGTCCTGTCCTGGTAGTACAGCCAGCAGTCCACAAAGGAGCACTTAACACTTTCTATGCTATTTGTTTAGAATTCACTAAATTCTGACTGGACTCACCTCTAGCGTTTTTGCCTGGCAATTGTTGCTAGATTAACATGTGGATTAAAATTCCCAATAGATGGTAAACCACTTATTTTTCTCTCCCTATATAGTTTTTGAGGGGAAGAATATTATATAAAATGTCCATCATAAAAGGAATAGTGCATAGGGCCTTATTCCCATATGGAGCCTAATAAATAAATGAGTGAAATCTCAAGGTTAGAAACCAGACTTTGAGGGATCAAACACTTACTGTAGACTTGATACATTTTTTAAAACCATCGACGTTGCCATAAAAAATAGGACTCGAAAATCTAAGAATCTTCACTCCTTCAAGTTCTTCAACCTGGCATTTGAGGAAAAAAAAAAAAACTTTTTGAGGTTAAATAATTCTGGCATCAAATCATCCATTAGATTTCTGGTTATTCTGCAAGGAGCCAGGACAGAATTGCTTAGGGGAGCTGGGTAGCAACCTCCAACTATTCTTTTTATTTTTTATTTTTTTGAGAGCTATGTAACAGGATTTACCAGAGTAATAGAAAGAAAGAAAAGAAAGCTCTCAAAGGTGAGAAGTCCCAAGAGATGGATACCCAACACTCAACTTCCCACAAATAGGGACTTGCTTCATCCCATTTGGGAAGTAACAGATGGCCAAAGCTCCGGGACTTCCACAATACCAAAAAAGATCAAGTCTGAAAGGGCACAAAGAAACTGGGGCTCAAAATGGTGAAATGATTTGTCTCCAGTTCATACCGCTGACCCTCTAGATTTTTCTAAAATTCTTTGAGTAGTTTGGGAGGCAGGGGGCAAAATCAGGGTTTTGTAGAAACTGAAGCCTATGGTGTCATCTGCTTATTCGTACCCTGACACACAGTGGCCATGCAAAGAGTAGAATCCACAGAATCAGAATCAGGCTTTTCTGTTCTTTAGGAATCATAGCAGTATTAATCTGGCCCTTTTGGGTGAGAAAATTGAGGCCCTGAAAGGCTGAGTGACTTGGACAGTCTCACCAAGATGGAGCCTAGATTTTAGAACTCCCAAAATTCAGGCTAGGGTTCCCTGCGCCAGAGTCCAAAATCATTTTTAGCTCTTGATGCACTTGGTTCAACATAACAAAAAGATTGTGAAAATAAAATAGCAGCTACAGAAATTCCAGGTTCAGTGTTTAGTAATTCTTTAATATTAACATAAAATTAGACTATAACTTCCTAGGGCTCACATTTAAGCCTTATATGTTACATATGTGCACATATGCATATATACATATACACATATAAATATGCATAAGTATGGTTTTGTTTTATTTGTTTGTTGCTAAATTTCTGTTTTCTTTAATTTACTTTTTCCACTTTTTCATCTGTTTCCTTTAGTGGTCACTAAGAAATTGTATTTGCTGGCAACACAAACCCATCAGCTTGATTTGTTTGTTTTTCATTTCCTGTGTCCCAATATTTCTTCCAGTTTCAAGGATAAAGCAACATATCAAATAAGCTCTTGATGACAGAGAACTTGAAAATCTCTTGCTAGAACTGAAAGAAGAACATCTTACAGGGATTTCAGGCATTTTCATAGAGGCTGACAGTTACATAACAAAGAAAAAATTTTTTGAGTAAACATTCGGGAATAATCAAATTGCCTATTATTTAAAATTTCTTCCTGCAATGGTTTTTACATTAAAATGACATTCAACTAGCACAGACTTCAAATAATCCATTGTCAAAAGATACATTGAATCAAAAGTTCTTATGACATTTCCAGTATACTAAGGACTTTCCCAGCAGAAGTCTCCATCTTTGACTACCATGTTATGAACATGATAAGAGAGAACTATGTGACTCCTGGATTGCAGGCTAGCAGACCCATATCTACCAAAAATATCACAAAGGCACTTACATTTTTGTAATGCTTGATACTTTTGTAGATGTCTGTACTAGGGATGCTTCCAAGGCCATTCCATGAAGGACTAAAAGAAGAGAAGTTAACATCAGGGGTTTTTTGGAACAGCCATATTTTGCACTAAGAAGTTGTTTTTTTTTTTTTTTTTTAAATAACAGCTACTGAAGAGCCCATCATTCTGGTGTTTTGGACTCTGTCTTTATTGCAGGTGACATTTTCCCAAAACTAACTCTGAAATGAACAGCTGGTGTTTTCGTGGAACTGGAAAAGGAACTAACTGTGACTCTCTTCTGATAGCTCAGAGAAATAATGAGCATCATGCTTTCACGTGCCTAACAATTTATAGGATAAGCAGAGAGCTTTCTCACATGTTAAATCTATTTGAAGCTCTACCATAACCTTGAAAGATCAGTGGTGCAATTCTTACTTTTATTATTGAGTAAAATGAGGTTTAGAGAAATTAGAAAAGTCCCAGGGGTAAAGAACAGCATAGCCTCTGTCTCTTAACCATGTTTCTTTGGTGTCTGGTGACTTATGGCAACTTCCTGATGAAATATGGAGAATCTGCGGGTGATCAAATTAGTCTCTTTTTATAGAAACAGCAGCCTGGGAAGACCAGAAATAAGTCCTTCCTGTCAACCAGACTGTTGATTTCCTGTTCCCAATGCAATCAGATAAATTCCACGTTTCTTCAAGTGTGACTAGGGACATATGCTAAATGCAACTCCTAAAGAAAGACTATCTGTTTGGGGTCCTTTCAGCATTGTGCTTTCTGGATCAGCATTATAATTACTGAAAATTAAATACTGTGGAGTATACTACTTTTTGATGGCTAAAAGTCTAGTTACCAAACCAGCAGCTAAAATGTACCACCAATTTTTCCTTGGCCTGCTGTGTTGTGCTGATCTTTAACATAATACTCTTAATGTAGTCTTCCTCTCCAAAACCCTTCTGTCTCAACCACACTCACTTAAGAAAAGAAAAAGACACTGAGGCAGATATAGGAAGAGACATAGCATTCCCACACCCTCTTTTCTTTCTTTCTTTTTTTTTTTTTTTTTGCAGCACTGGGGATGGAACCCATGGGTACTTTACTACTAAGCTACACTTCAGTTTGTTTTTATTTTTTTATTTTGAGACAGGGTCTTGCTAAGTAGCTTAGACTGGTCTCAAACCTGCAATTCTTCTGGCTCAGCCTCCTGAGTCCCTGGGATTACAGATATATCTACTTTGCTTGACTGAAAGGCAGCATCTTCTAATGGCAATTTCTGAGCTATTTCCTAGCAGAAAATGAGGCACTCTGGAACATTATGTGCCCTTTCAGGTCCCTGGGCTCCTAGGATGCTGAGGCAGAAAGCCACAGGCCTTTTGAGTAGATGTGAAGTGCTAGGGAAGGGAGGGAGGATAAGAAGAACTGTTGAAGGAATAGGAGATGTGAGCCTTTGCTAAGCTGAAAATATCTATGTTGATGTTTTTCCAGGTTTCTTCTTCCTTCATGGCCCAAACACAGGCAGAGAAGAGGCCAGAAATCTGGAAAGACAATGGGAGAATTGAGGAGAGAGAGAAGCTCTGTTTCCCTCAAGGCCCAGGAGGACACATTACCAAACCCTCTCCAGAGTCAAAATAAAACCAAGGACACCTTCAAGCTCCCTGACCTGCCCATACAGATTGTTTTCCTTTATTTAACTTGTCTTTGCTGCTTTTACTCTGTATATGAACTAATTATGTTTACTTCTCAGAATTGTGTGACTTTGGGGTTTGTGCCTTATTTGACAGATTTGAATGAATTTTGGCTATAATTAGCTGTTCTAAAGTTCCCCTGTACTGGGTTGCATAACTTTTGGGTTACTAGCTTCAAAAGAGGAAAATGAGCTATAAATTTAGCAGTTGCTTTGCCTGGCCTTGGACCCAGTGCCCACCTTGCATCTTATTTAAAGAAAAAATGACAAAGTAACTTGGGACTTTGGCTGAACCATGTTTCTTTTAGTCTGACCATGGCTAAAAGGAGAGCACAGCCGTGGAGCATGTGACTACATGCCTGGACTTTGGGGTGAGGTAATCTGGGTTCAAATCTTAGCTCTGCCAGTTGGTAACTGTGTGACCTTAAGAAACGTCCTTTGGCTTTCTGAGCCTAAATTTTCTAACCTGTAAAATGAGAATAAGCCATCTTATTCATAGGATATTTTTGAAAATTAAGTATGGTAAAGTTTATAAAGCACTAGGTGCTTAATTCATAGAATCTCTCAATATATAATAACTATTATCAAAGGAAGAAGTTTCATGTAAACATAGGAAAGTAGAGGAAGTGTTGTCCCATTCATAGAAAATCTGGATTTTAAATACTCACAATTGAACTCGCAGGACCACGGTCAATAGTCCAAATAGAAGGCCAGCTAGTAAGCCCAGGTCCAACCCCAGAATGATGGACATGATGCATGTAAATACCCAGATAACCTATAGGGGAATGGAAATGAAAAGAATTACATTGATTCATAGGATACTGTCAAATGTTAGGCTACCTATAACAATAAAATCAATCATTCACAATTATACCTTTTAAAAAATATTCTGACATCATTCATTTTATCCATCCATTTATTCATATTTAAGTGAAACTGGAGTTGGCCTTCCCAATACAGACCAACTGTCCCATTTTATTTGTTTTTAAATATTTGAATAGGGCTCAAAAGAGAATTAATTTTAAGAGCTTTACAGTGAAAACTCTTGCTCACAATTTCTCTCCTCTCTCCACCTATTCCCAATCACCCTCCCTGCATGTAGTCTCTTCATTTTTGTGTGTATGAGCACACACGTACACACACACACACACACACACACACACACACACACACACTTTTCCCCAGCATTTCTATTCTGGTCTCTTTTTTACACATCAATATATAGGAAGTTTTCTCTGTGCATGTGTGTGTCTAAATTAGAGTAAACTGTAGAGGACTCATTTCTGGCTTTTGTAATTCCTCAGAATAGTTGTGAAGGACACTTTAGTCACAAAATCAGCATGGGGTTTTGTATTTTGTTTTTTTGTGTGTGTTTTTTTTTTTAATTTGTCCTTTAAACTAGATTTTAAAGAAAATGTGGTGTGTTGTGTTTTGCTTTGTTTTGGCTTGAGAAGGCCCAGGGCCTTATATGGGATTCTTGTTAGAAATCAGTCTTCTCAGAGATAAAGGAGCTTCACTAATGCAGTTCACATAGAATACATCAAGGCTTTTGTTTATACACACAATTCTAATTTCTGCTCTGAGGTTTCCAAGATTTAGGAAACGGGGAGACTTAGTGATATGACAGGAAGCATACAAAAACCAAATCTTATTTCAGAGAATGGGTGGTGGGTGACTTACAGCATCAGTCTTATTCTGCCTCCACAAACGAGGAACATCACACACCTGCATAAACATCCCTTTCAGGTTGGCAATTACAACAGCTGCCAGGACTGACTGCCAAGAGAGACAGGGAAGGCTGTGTTATTCAGGGGAATAGCTTTCCATGTGATGATTTTTAAATCCCCTGTTATTTCTCTGGTAGCAGAGTGGTGACAGGAAATTATGCAATCAGTATATAGAGAAGCAGGGTTTTACCTTCTGCAAGGGTTCCAGAAGCTTCCCCAGGGCAACAATGGCGATCATCACAATCCCAGCAGAGATGATGCCAGCAATCTGAAAGACAGACACCTTGCATGAAGAGGGTTCATCCTCCTCCCTAGTGTCTTTCAGCTCACCACATGATCATGAAAGATCCTGCATACAGGCTTATTTGGTGCTTCTCTGATTCCTCTCCTCCCCCAGCTTCTGCTCAATATTGGGAGAAAAGAGCATCATTTGCTAAATCAATACAAAACTGAAAAAAAAGGAAAAACATATATATGTGTGGAAATGTGTGTGTGTGTGTGTGTGTGTGTGTGTGTGTATGCTATTGCAGAGAAATTAAAGAAAATGTGGAAAGTGGGCCTGCTGAAGTAAAGCTACTTTAATGTGGATTTCATCGGATAGATTATAACTAGTTTTAGTGTCAATTCTGGAGGCCAACCTTCTAGTAGTTGCCAAGCCATGAAACATACCAACTCCCTCCCTAACAACAGAGATTATTATCATGTTCTTGGGAAATAAATCTCACAGCATGTATCTGATTGTTTTACACTGTT
This sequence comes from Ictidomys tridecemlineatus, assembly GCF_052094955.1. Lineage (NCBI taxonomy): Eukaryota > Metazoa > Chordata > Mammalia > Rodentia > Sciuridae > Ictidomys > Ictidomys tridecemlineatus. The sequence goes on along the minus strand of NC_135478.1, from coordinate 177,862,791 downwards.
GAAGCAGTGACCACAATAGCCACTCTGATAACATGTTGTACTTGTAGCACACGGTTCCCATGAAAGTCTCAGAGAAAATAAGTTTATCCATTTAATTGCCAATTCATAGTGCCACACTGGCATGCTGAGAGGTGGGACCCTGTCTCCTGCTTCCTCTGATATTTGCATAGGTTCAGGCTCCAAATTTGCCCCAAAGCAGCTGCAGTGTGGAGCAATAGCAGGGGTAAAGAAGTCCAAAAATTTTACCTTCACTGGAAAATAAAAAAGAGCTCTCCTTAGGTCCGCAGATAGGACAGAGACTGAGGGGGTGGGGGACTATTCTCTGGTTTGATCAGATGATCAATGAATTCTCTCTTGAGACAGCTGGGGCAGGGCCAAGGTGGAGACTAGAAGCTCTGAAACAGAGGAGAAAAGAAGACAGGAAACCAGAAGCAAAGCTGTCAGAGAGGAATCAATAGGGAAGATGGTGTTGAGTACAAGCATTGCCTAGTACAAGAGATCTGAATTAAAGGAGGAGGCAGTCACAGAAAATAGAAAAAGGAAATTAGCATACTCAATTAGAAAGTATTTGCTTCAACTGGCAAATGATATTCAGCTTATGTTCATTTATGTTCGGCTTATGGCTGGGTCAGTCTGGGCATACCTGTGATGTATGAAAATGCTCACTTTGTTTATCGAGTTCTCTACTCTATGCCTTTCCAGGCACCATGCCTCCAGGTTCCCAGCACCTTGGTGAGCTTTCCTCTTTCCTAACTAAGCAAAGAAGTTAGTACCTTTCCAATGACTCATGCACTATTCACTGAGCCATTTGCATCTCACTATAGATAAAGGCATCTGTGAAACGGTGAGAGAGATGGAGATTTGCAGTCAAGAACCATAGCCTGCTGCTCAACTCAGGACAAGAAAGCATCCTCTATTCACCAGTATATATAATAAGTCTCCAAATATGGGGGTCTAGGCTAGTTTTTGAACACCGTTAAGATCTGTGAGGGATCAATTACTTGTACTTATGGTATAAAGGCTGGCTTGTGGGAAACTCTGTAGATTTTATATCTATGAACAGATTCAATTACCAGGGAATTAATTATTCTGTTAAGTGAGAGAGTAATCAGAGCTACAGAGTAGTTTGTAATCAGAATTACTTTTTTATGAATCGATAGGAGTAAGATAGAGTGAGAGAAAGAACACATGGCCAATGTTCAGCTCTTCTACATTGTGGAGATGTGCTGAAAACACCACAAATAACTATGAAAGAGAACAACTGAGAAAACACTTTTCTTCTATTCATTCCTTCAGCTAATATATGCTAGGTGCTTCTTACATGCCAGGAAAAATACATGTATCACAGAAGCTAAGATGCCATTCCTACCTTGAGCCCAGCAATCAACACTTACTGGTATTTGCTTCACAAACACTTCTGAATCTAATCCTCTCACTGTTCCTATAGATGGATACAACTATTAGTCCATTTTATAGGTGCTGAAACTGAGGCTTCAACAGAAGAAAAAAAATATGAGAAGCCACACAAGAGAAGACCTGCCAGTTTATTTGGTCACAGTCCAGGCACATAGACGTTGAACCCCAGAACTTAGAATACATTTCAGTAATTAAATATCAAGCCATTTATACACTGTTTCCTTCTTCAGTGCTGAAATCCTGGCATCCATCATTCCTAAATATAATACATGCCAGTGTGTGGCAGAGGATATTAGCTTACCAGAATGCCATTATCCACCAAGCCCTTTGCCAAGAAGGTCACTTTACATGGGCATTCTTACTGGGGCAGCCAGCCCATGACTCATTTGAGCTTTTGCACTGTCTAGTGAGCAGCACATCTGCAACTCTCATAAAAAGTTTTTCTGTGTTTGGAGGAAACAGCAGGAGAATGGACACCAGCAGTTCAGGATTTGCCTGCACCCTCTTAGGACCACGTGCCCTGGAGAGCTTATCAATACTCTGTCTTCAATGCAAGCAGCAAGAACTTCTGCTGCTGACAGCTGCGGCATAAAATGGGCACAGCTTTGGAAATTAGCTTTGACCTCTTCCCCTCAACAACAGATCTCCGGCTGGTTATGCCTCCTGGTTTGGACTATATTATTTTACCTGCTCTCTCAGAGGTAGAAATGCTTGCAAAAACAATTTAAGAAAAATTCTGAGAATTAACAATAAATTTTTGTTTCAAAGGAGCCCAGACACTGGAAGAGGTCAATTCTTCCAACTCTGTAATTATCACAATCCTTTATAAATAGGAGAGGAACAACCTGTGTACCATGGGGACAATTAAAACTCTCTAGGCAAGCCACTGTTAGAGTCTTTTGTTTTCTCAGTTGTTCTCTTTCATAGTTATTTGTGTGTGTGTGTCTCTGCCTTAATAAAATGCTGTAAGAAGATGCTGTGTGTGTTTTACACTATTTAGTTTGGATCTGTTTTACTTTTAGAGTCTGAATGCACTTTTACTTTTAAATAATGCTTCTTCCTGTGTTGGGAGAATAAAACCCTTCAGGCATAAAAGAGGCACAATTCCTGAGTCTGTCCCTAGCCCAAGGTCACTGGTTTGGCATATCTGATTCTGTGCCTGGCTTTGAGAACCATTCCTGACCTTTCTGACTCACTGGGATTGAGGGGTTATCCAAAGATTAAGTGGGATGCTGGTTCTATGGTCATCTCATGAAGACAACTGACAGCACATTTAAAAAGGCAAGATTAAGTACACATTCAGAACTTCAAGAACAAAAATCATACTTGGGAATAAATGCCAAAATGTGACAATACAAGATATTTTTGGCTAGCAAACTCCTATTCTATGGGACCAAAGGCCTCTGGAGGAGGTTCCTGATCCTGGTAAAGGAAATGTGAAGAGAAGTTTTCACTTTCCTGAAAGCATAATAACACAAAGCCATGAAGTGCTTTTACTGGGCCTTCACTTTCCCCAGGTTAGAAATTACTAACAACCAGCATTCTTCATCCCCATCCTTGGCAGTAGCCAATGTCCCTAGAAAATCACTCCAAGTGCAGTGCTACATGAGCATTGACACAAAGGTTTATAAGAATTGCCATCTCAGGAAATCATAAATGTTGCTTTTCAAGAGGTTTTTGATGGGGGTGATTCAAACAGATGAACAGGCCCAAGTTGGATCCAATGAGGAAACACAAGTCCCTCTCTTCTCAAAGGTCAACTGTCGCAAGCCTTTCTGAGCTGCCATTTCTTGGCTTGTTCTATGTGATTAATGTTATCTGCTGTCATTCCATACCTGTGTCTTTCCCCCAGTGCTCTCTTGGACAGCTGTCCGGGACAAGGCAGTGGTGGCCACAAAACAAGAGAAGAATCCTGAGAAGATGTTGCTGATCCCAAAGGCAATGAATTCCTAAGGGAGAGAATGGATGACGTAATACTACAAATAGACTCTTTGCAAGACCCTCACCTCACGTTCAAAGGAAACTGCTAAATCAATCCTGCCTGGTGGTCCAATTTTATTTTTACATTTAAAGGTATATGAGGATCTTATAAAACATCTGGGGTTTGGACTCCATAGAATCTAAAAGAAACTTCACAGCTGTTGATTGTACTAAAGGTTGACAAGAAATAGTAACTTGTGATCCTTTGCTAAGATGCCTTTACACTGCCTGGTGAGCAGCACATCTGCAACTCTCATAAAAAGTTTTTCTGTGTTTGGATATTTGCTATAAAACATAATATAACTAGCAGAGCTATTATTCTGCTTGATTACTAGTCATTTAGCTGTAATTGCTATGCTGCTTTCAGAAACATCCAACCACAAAACCTGCAGTCACCTGACAATGTATCATATGCTTACAAAAATTGTCCTGTATTTATTAATTACACTGTGAACTACCACAACATAAAGTGGTCATAGCTATTAATTGTATTTTTACCTTGTTTTGTCATATTGTGCTGCCATTAAAAAAGAAATGACCAGAAAGTGTTCTCATTCTGATCTAACATGATAACTTTGAGGGTTCGTTGTGTCCTGATTGAATTAGCTCTTTTAAGATTAGGGTTATTTCAACCTATTTCTTAAAAAGCAAAGTGATTTGGGGGTGGGGTTGTGGCTCAGTGGTAGAGTGCTCACCTAGCATGCTTGAGGCACTGAGTTTGATCCTCAGAACCATATAAATATATTGTGTCCACTTAAAACTAAAAAATGATTTTTTTAAAAAAGCAAAGTGATTCAGCATGCATATTTCAAAATAATTTCTTATTAGGAAGCCTGAGAGAAAACCCAACTCATTAAGGACTTCTGGAAAAATCCAAGTCTTTCTTTAGCAGAGATCAAAGTTATTCCTGTTTATGTTTCTTTCTTATTTTCTGCTCTATAAAAGCAGCTCAGCAAAGGGCTCGCATACCTGGTTCCCATCGATGGTATAGTCGTGCTTGATGGCATAGACTTTTCCTACAGATACCGCAATAGCATAAGCCACCACAGCGATGGAAAATGATGCAGTCAGCATCTTGGAAAACAAGTTCACCGGGGGGAGTGCAGGAGGCAGAAACCTAGGAGTTTTTAAATGAAAAATGCAGTGAAGATTTGACAACAGCTCCTTTTTTCCCACCTCACCAAATGCTGCATCCACTCAGGCACATGAAAGAATGAAAGGTCATGATCCAAGAGAATGAAGAGCACATATAATGCATGAATGGCAGCATCCACATCCCCACTTTTAAATCAGAAGTCAGTGCTATCTCACTGGCCGCTTTCTTTGAAAGCCTCTCCTAAACCTCTGACATGAATAAAGCTGCCTTGACTGATTGATTCTTCAAGGTCATACGGCTCTATCTGTGACACTTCACATGTTAGAATTTCTCCTTTCACAATTTAAGCTTAAAAGTCTTTGAACTTAAAAGATATTCTAACCACAATATGAGATTTACTCGTGTGAAGAGGTGTCATTTTGGTTAAAGAGACTAATGTATGATATTAAAAGAGTTCAGTGGAAAAACTGGGTGTGTTGGTGCATGTCTGGAATCCCAGTGATTCGGGCAGCTGAGGCAGGAGGATTGCAAGTTCAAGGCCAGTCTGGGCAATTTAGTGAGTAAAATATCCCAGTGAGTGTGTGGTTAAATGACTACTGTTTGACAAAACTAGAAGTGATCTATTAAAACTACATAAATAAACCTATAATTTTATAATCAAGAGATTGTCCCCAAATGTGTAAGTTTGGGGGATGACCTTCAAGTACCCATAGCTTGATAACTATCCATATGGTGTAATTTCAGACCCCCAACCATAAAAATATCTCTCCACCTACCTCATTTACGCCTGAATAAAGATAAAGTGGAAAATTAGATTCTTAGAGAAAACCACAGATTTAGAGTTAACAAGCATCCTAGATATTGCTTAATCCACCTCTTTCATTTTGTTGATAAGGGAACTGAGACCCTGAAAGGTCTAGATATGAGAGTTAGATAGTATGACTTTCTAGGTAACAAGATCTTTCTGGTTCTCTGCTCTTATTAGGCTTTCTCTTCCCAAGGGGAGAGGCTTAGTTTTTAGATGCCTTTTCTTCCCATATCCCATCCTACCTAGGTGTAGGCTCTAGCATGCACCCCATCTGTAGGCAGACAGACAGGACATTGGAAACCCTGAGTGACTCACCATTATATCATCAGCTAGTCTGGATATGACCTTGGACCTCACTTCTTAAAACCAGGCTTCATGGGGCTGGGATTGTAGTTCAGTGGTAGAGCACTTGCCTAGTATGTGTGAGGCCCTGGGTTTGATCCCCAACACCACATAAAATAAATAAACAAAATAAAGCATTGTTTCCATCTACAACTAAAAAAATATTTTTTTTAAAAAAGGTTTCTTTTTTCTGAGACCCAGTCAACCCTACTTCAGGTAACTATGGCGCCTCAGGATAACTTTCCAGCCCTGCAAAGAATTTAGTTTTCATAGTCCCCTAATGTCCATTGCCTACCCACTGCTTCCTTCTCCAAATATTACCTGATCCTTGATTGTTCAGGGTCACAAAGGGGAAAACTTGAAATCAAAGGACCTCAATCACTCTGTGAGTAACTTTATGACTTGGGCATGTTGTTTAAACCTGCCAAGTCTCAGTTTCTTTGGCCATCTAGTTAGGACTATGCGTTGTTCTCATAGAATTAATTGCAATATGACATAGTGAGGAATTAGTACCTACACACATATTAGGTGCAGTTTAAATGGGGAGAATCTAAATCTGTTATATTCCTGCCACCTTTCATACTGTCTTGTTGGACCTTAGTGTTATCAATTATTTGCCCCAAGTCAACTAAAGCCCTGGCTTCTGATGACCTCTGCGTAAGCCTTTCCTCTAGTACTTGTCCTCCTTCAGTGGATATAACTCTTTACAAATTGTATGCTCACTCAGGGGGCTTGTTTGGCCCCAGCCAACCCTGTCTGACCTGATCATGAGATAACACTACCAAGAGCCTGAAGGGGAGACGGCATATGAAAACCCACTGATCTGAAGATGAGGATGGGAAGGCGTGAGCCCTGAGGTGCCACAGAACCCATGAAGAAAGTCAGGCATGTAAACATGGTGCTACTTCTAGTTGGACCTCAACATTTGACAAAAGTGCCAGTGCTCCAGCTAAAGGAGGAAAATGGCCCTCAGAAATCAGCCAGGAGACGAACTTCCAGAATTTTGTTGGCCACTCTCCCCACTCTATGTCCTTCCCTGAGCCACACTTCCAAGTACAACCACAAGCAGCATGATAGGGAGGAGCCCTGGTGAGGAGAGAACCAGTCACTGCTGAGAGATGAGGCAGGAATGAGTTTACATAGGGATTAAAATTTAGAGAATAGGAGCTGGAATTGTAGCTCAGTGGCAGAGCGCTTGCCTAACAAGTGGGAGGCATTGGGTTCGATCCTTAGCACCATATAAAAACAAATAAAATAAAGGTTTCATGTCCATCTATAACTAAAAATATTTTTTAAAAATTAGAGGACAGAGCAGAAAATTGTGTTACAGCTTAAAATACAAGCAGTGATGTGTGCCTGTAATCCCAGTGACTCAGGAGGCAGGAGCATTGCAAGTTCAAGGCCAGCCTGGGGAATTTACAGAAACCCTGTCTCAAAATAGAATAAAAAGGGATGGAGATGTAGCTCAGTGGTGGCACATTCCTGAATTCAGTCCCCAGTAACACAAAAACACAGCCCACCATACACAACCAGGATGACAGAGGGGTAAATGAAAAGCCCAGGTTGTGATAAGTAAGAGACTGGACACATTAAGAGCTATAGGATTGGGCTCAGTTGTATAAGGAGAAAGGCAGGCTGTGATTGCTCTCTTGGAACGGGAGCTCCCAGTTTGAGTGAATCCTCAAAGGCTGACTGGACATAGGCAGGTATCAGCACCTATCCTAGCTGGCAACCTAATTCTGGATTCACAAAATCTGACTATTCCAATAACTTAAGAAAATGGCAAAGAAAGCACACAAACACACAGAAGTACCTTTTCAAAATCCGGGGATAGTTCTGTGACCTTAGAGGTTTGTGGAAAGAGAGCCACTGGCATTCTTTATTCTTAAATAGGGGACACACAAGGGGAGGTTCCATGGAACATTCTATCCCAGAAAGAGCAAAAGGGTAGGATTACAAAGGAACGGGTGACTGTAACTAAACCCCACTGGGTGACGCCTACTCCTGGAGCCATGCCTCATTATCTGAGCGAAGGTAAAGCCCAAGTTATTGCAGGGCGCAATAATTGTTCAGTATCTCTTGCTCAGGACTTAAGGGCGTGTATTTCCGGACTGGCTCCCGACAGGCTTATTTATTTATTTTTTAGTTGTAGATAGATACAATACATATATTTTATTTATTTTTATGTGGTGCTGAGGATTGAACCCAGTACCTTACATGTGCTAGGCAAGTGCTCTACCACTGAGCCCCAGCTCCAGCCCAGACAAGCATATTTTTACCAGGAAGGGAGTGGAGAAAAGGACAAGGAGTCACAGCTTTTGTCAGTCTAGTGTGACATTTTTATTGGGAACCAAGCAATCCTAACATATGGCTCTGACCCTGAATAGGATGAAAGCAAGCTGCCAACAGCAGCCTGATTGGAGGCATGAGGCAGGGAGGAGATGAGAAGGTGGCACACCCCCCTTTCTCCCTCTCTGTTCTTTGGCCTTTCCCAGGACTCGCCTCAGCCATTAGAACATTCTCTTTCACTTGCTCTTTTCCAATGTCTCAGTGCTACCCTTTCTTTCTCAGGTTTATTAATATTAGAATTGTTTTTATGCTACCAGGTGATATCAGATAACAAAGGCCTTTCTTGTGGCTTGTGTATAATGACACGGGGCCTTGGTATTTTATCCCTTCAACAAATATTTTCTGAGAGTCTTCTGTGAGATAGGTACTGTGCTAGGGAGACAGAGCTGAGCAACACAAATGGGTTTATTGTCCTGTTGGAAGAGCTGATAGTCCTCACAGCCAGCAGGCTATTAGCTGACCAGGCTGACCAGGTGGTCTGTCAGAGGATTCAGCTTGATTAAACCCAAGGTAAGAGGCTCGGGATCCATTCTCAGGAGAAGCCAGTCAAGAAAGCTTAGTAGAAGGCCGGGAAGGACAACTAAGAGCAGCAATCAACTAATAGAATATGGATTTGGGGGGCAGGGCATATGCTGCCCCCCATATCCACCTATAGTTTGTTACATATTAGGGTGCCTGACAAAAGGGATCTATGAAATACAGTTTTGTATAATTTTTATAACTACCCCAAAATTGAATATTAGGGTAAAAACTCCATAACTCAAGTAGCCACATTGCAATTTTTTATCATTAAATTCCTCTCAGCTTTAGAATTCACTACTAAAATTCAGATCTTCTAATACAGAGTTTCCCACATTTACCTGATCAGAAGACTCATTTGAGACAGTTTTGAAAATAATAATTTTCAGGCCTCTATTCTGGGAAGCTTGATTCAATAGTTTTGGGGTAGGAGCCAGGAATCTTTGTAAAGAAGGTCTCACATGTTTCTTACATGTGTAAGTTTGAGAAATGCTATTATGGGTAATATGTAACTCAAGTCCCATGTAGCTAGTTGTTTGTTTTGCAGTAATGGGGATTGGACCCAGGAGCTCTCTACCAATGAGCTATACTCCAGTCCTTTTTTTTTTTTTTGGTACCAGGGATTAAACTCAGAGGCACTTGACCACTGAGCCACATCCCCAGCCCTATTTTGTATTTTATTTGGAGACAGGGTCTCACAGAGTTGCTTAGCACCTTGCCACCAAAGGGATCTATGAAATATAGTTTTGTATAATTTTTATAACTAAAAATTGGAAGTTGTAGATAGATACAATACATATATTTTATTTATTTTTATGTGGTGTGCCACTGCTGAGGCTGGCTTTAAACTCACGATCCTCCTGCTTCACACTCCCAAGCCACTGGGATTACAGGCGTGGGACACACGCCTAGCCAACTCTCCCTTATTTATTTATTTATTTTTATTTTGAAATGGGGTCTTGGCCAAATTGCCAAGGCTGACCTTGAACTTGGTGTCCTCCTGCCCCAGCCTACTGAGTCTCTGGGATTACAGCCCTGTGCCACCAGGCCCAGCCATTTTTCAAATATTTTTTGAGGTGGAAGAAACTTGGAAGAAATTGTGAGATTAATCAAATGGGAAGATAGCAGTTTCCTGTGAAACAAGCAGTAGGAATTAGCTCACCTGAGTAGTTCCTATCAGGATCATGGAAAAACAAAGACCAGCACAAGGTGCCTCAGCTAAGATTAAGCGAAGGGAAACCAGTACTTACCAATCAGCAGCAAGTCTAGTCATAAATGCTATAAGTTAATGTTACATATGTGATAAATATCTGGGATTCTTTTTTAACATCATATAACAAATTTATAGTGTAAAACACTTTTTCCACTCTGCATTTTATGAGAGCTCTCACTGGCATTTCACAAGCTTGAACTGAGGCTTCAGTTGTTGTAATTACCCTTCACATACAACTACACAGTGACAGAGATGGAAACTACCCAACTTATTTAAAACTCCCCTTAAAGGGCTGGGGATGTGGCTCAAGTGGTAGCGCGCTCGCCTGGCATGCGTGCAGCCCGGGTTCTATCCTCAGCACCACATACAAACAAAGTGTTGTGTCTGCCGAAAACTAAAAAATAAATATTAAAAGTTCTCTCTCTCTCAAAAAAAATATTCTTTTAAAACTCCCCTTAAGATAATGCAACTTATGTATAGATACAAAAGATATAATTATTATCTAAGATAGATTAAATGGTAGAGAATTTATGCCAGTTGACCCTGACTTCTCAAGCAGATTGTTCACAGTGCAATAAATGCTACTGATCATAACTGTGTAATTCTATTGTGTTGTAATTATACATATGAGTTTAAACCAGGATTCTGGTGTTAAATGTACACATCCTGCCACATTTTAAGAAAATGAAGGGAAAAGAACATATATAGGGACTACTTTTAAACAAATGGCTTGAACTTTATCCATGCATGTGCTGTTTGTCTGATGCTTTGCACAAATAGGTGTTTCTTTAAGATCATACACAAATAGGACTACTGAAAAATCACCAGTAAAGTGAGGCTTGTAATAAAAGGTTTCATTTAAATAGAAAGTACTGGCTTTATATGTTAGCATTATCTAAGAGGAACGTCATACTCACCCCCTTGGGATGGATTTAACAATACCAGCATTGTAATTTTTTTCTAAGTTGGCTCCATATGAAATGGCAGTGGCAATTATGGTCTGAAATAAAATAAAAGAACTTATGAAACAAAAAAATCCACAATCCCTCACTTGTCAACATAATTAATGCTGAATTCTCTAACTATATGTTCTACTTACCACAATTACCTCTATAGGAATAGGAACTGGGATTTTGTGTTTAAATCGATCATTTAATTCCTTAACTGCCATACAGATGACAATGGTGAGTAATCCAGCAATGAAATCAGCAAGATTTGTATCACCAATATTTTGAAAAATCTCTACCAGAGTCTGTAAAGAGAAAATTATTTTATATACTTCCTGTTGCAGAGACATACACATACATAAAATCAATTCTCCCCTGGATTTTCCCACATGAAAAATCAGATCATCAAACAATATGTGAACATTTTATGTTAAATCATAATAATGTGTTGGTTAATACAGGGACCATTAAGTACATGCTGTCTCTGCTAAGTGTAGATACATACATGTGTATATGTAAATATACCCAAATGTATATATATGTACATGTATGAGTATACATTAATGACAGTCTACTTGAAGAAGTAAAATTATGGGTGGTTTCTACATTCTTATTTTTTATAATAAAAAGTGAAGAGCTTTTGGGGGGCTGGGATTGTGTAAGAGTGCTTGCCTCGCATACATGAGGCACTGGGTTTGATCCTCAGCCCCACTTAAAAATAAAATAAAGATATTATGTCCACCTATAACTAAAAAATAAATACTTTTTTTTAAAAAGTGAAGAGCTTTTTAAAAATGTCATTATATTCTTGTCCTTGCTGACAAGCTTCAAAAGTTTATATCTTAAACTGTTTTTTTCAGGTGTTATTAAGTGGCCTAATTTTCTTTTTTTTTCTTTTAAATATATTTATTTTATTTTTTTATACTTTTTTATTTTATTTATTTATTTTAATATTTTTTTTTTTTAGTTTTCAGCGGACACAACATCTTTGTATGTGGTGCTGAGGGTCGAACCCGGGCCGCACGCATGTTAGGCGAGCGCGCTACCGCTTGAGCCACATCCCCAGCCCAAGTGGCCTAATTTTCACTAGGTGGATAAGGAATTATTGAGACTAAAAGCTAACAAACAAAAAAGTCCCATTTGTTTTCTTTTGGGGTGGAGGGTGGGGGTCTCAATTAGCCAGCAGCTTAAATAATGCTTTTCCCTAAACCCAAATAATACAGGTAATAAAAATAAATAAATAATCCTAAAATACATCCATATGTAGATACAAGTGCACTGATTTATTCTTTCCTTCTCTTATTTTTTTCTAACTGGATATCAGACCCCCAGGGGTGCTGTACCAGTGAGCTACATCCTCAGCCCTTTTTATTTTTTTATTTTAAGACAGGCTCTCACTAAATTGCCAAGTCTGGCATTGAACTTTCTTTCTTTCTTTTTTTTTTTTTGCAAGACAGAGAGAGAGAATTTTAGTATTTATTATTATTATTTTTTTTAGTTTTTTCGGCGGACACAACATCTTTGTTTGAATGTAGTGCTGAGGATCGAACCCGGGCCGCATGCATGCCAGGCGAGCATGCTACCGCTTGAGCCACATCCCCAGCCCTGGCATTGAACTTTCAATCCTCCTGCCTCAGCCTCCCAAGTCACTGGGATTACAGGTGTACATCACCGCATCTGACTGATTCATTCTTCATGGCAAAGGCTATTAAATTGATCTGTAGGCCAAGTAGACATATTTTGAAATTAATTTGGTACATAGTTTAAAGTTGAACTAAGATAACCACTAAAGATAATTCTTTTCCAAGTGAGCAGAGAAGCCAGGTCAAGAAATGTAAGTTTTGTTTTGTAAATAAGAAGTTTTTGGAATTGAGGGTATTCTTAAAGGAAATTAGCAAAGGAGTCTGCAGGAAAGAACACTAATATCTTTGTTATATTTGCCTTGTGTAAGTCACAACTTAAGAAGACATCCCTTAAATCTTTGAGATTTGTGATCTCTCAGTGAAGCTTGCTTTTCTTTGAATGAATCTTTATATAAAGATAAAGGAATGAAACATCTTACAGTTCACAACAGATACCTTGTTGATTTTTGCAGGTAAGTAAAATTCTTAAAATAATTATAATGATAATCTGGTAAACATTATATAAAGAACACAAAGTCATCTAAGAATCATTTTTCGAGCAACCTCACTCTGGAACACATTCAAGAGTGAGGGAATGAGGGAGTATTTTGCAAACAAAATACATTCCACCAAGAGCTTGGATGGGAGCTCAAACATTGAGCTTGTAGGAAGCCTTTTGGACTTTCACTCAAAGAGGATTTTTGTTCTTATTTTAAACCCTGTACTCCTAGCAGGAACTGGGCTATCTGCTTTCCAGAATCACTGAGAATTGCTGGAGGCAGATAGGCTGACAGAACAAGATTTAGCCAGCAGCCCCAGGATGGAAGAGAAAGGGAACTTTCAGGAGCAGACGCAACAAGAGTTTTGTCCATCACACACAGGAGCCAACGGTCCTACTCCTTACACAGAGGCTTGAAGGCTGTCATTGCTGTTTGACCTTAGGAAATCAATTTTCTAATGAGGACCTTCATTAATTCATGAGCTAGGTATAATATTTTGATTAACTGTCTATATAATAAAGGTTGACTTTCCAACTCAGCATGGGAAAATTCCAACTTAAAAAACAAAACATTTCGACTAATTATCCTAACCACAGAAATATTTTCACATTATAAAAATCAGTACAGAAGAGCTGGGAATGTAGCTCAGGGGTAGACCCCTTGCGTAGTATGTGCAAAGTATTGTGTTCAATCCCCTACACCACCAAAAAAAAAAAAAATCACTACAGGATAGTTCCATTTAATCTAAGAGTCACTTAGACCTTTGAATAAAAAGCACTTTTTGCAGGGTGCAGTGATACATGCCAGTAATCCCAGCTATTCGGGAGGCAGAGGCAGAAAGATCACAAATTCCAGGCCAACCCAGGCAACTTAGCAAGACCTTGTCTCAAAAAGAAAAAAAAAAAGGGGGGGGCTGGGGATGTAGCTCAGTGCTAGAGTGCCCCTGAGTTCAAGTCCTAGAACCACCACCAAAAAACAAAAGAAAACAAAACAACTCTGTTGTGTCACAAATAATAAGAGCTGCAAAAATCAAAATCAGTTCATATTATACAATTGTTTCAGCAAAGCATATATATATTAGGTTTCCTACACACTGAGTAATCATTCAGGATTTCTTATGAAAAGTTCTACAGTAGAAACTTTAGTCTATATAGAAATAAAACTCAGGGCTGGGGTTGTGGCTCAGCGGTAGAGCTCTCGCCTCGCACATGAGAGACCCTGGGTTTGATCCTCAGCACCACAAAAAAAATAAATAAGTGAAATAAAAGTATTGTGTCCAAGTACAACTAAAATAAATAAATAAATATTTAAACAAACAAAAAAGAAATATAAACTGAAATAGTCATAGGAAAAACAGTGGAATGAATCTGACATAACTTCCTATGTACATATATGAATATACCACAACGAATCTCAACATTATGCACATTCACAAGACTGGGATCCTAAATAGAATATGATAAATTCCATGCTTGTATAAATATATCGAAATAGATCCTACTGCCATGTATAACTAAAAAGAATAAAATTTAAAAATAAACAGAAATAGAATGTACTCAAAGAGAGAAGAGACACTCCAAGGATGTTCTGAACAATAATGCTAATTGAGTTTTCTGTAAAATACTAAAATGTGGATAAATATATGATCCTGTATTTTAGTCTAGAATTCTAACATAGTTCCAATCATGTTATTGACTTTTCAGTAATGTATAATATTTCACTATATTTCTTATGACATTTGGGGAATTTTAGGACATTTCATTTAGATAACTATTCTTGCCCATATTACCTAGGTGTAAAAAGCCATAGGGAAAAAATTACACCTGATCTTGTATATAATGAAATTTACCGGTTAACTTTGAAACTGTATTTATTTTAGTTTATCTTATCTCCATGAATATAACAAACCTTCATAATCACCTCTTGCCTTCAGGAACTTTCTGCTATCAGATATTTTGTGTATATGTATATTACCCCTTAGTGTGACTTTATGCTTTATTAAGGGTGTAAATTTAACATACTGAAGTAAGTGACAGGTTTGATCAAGCTAAGCTGTGGCTTTCAAAACTCTCAGCTTTGGACAGAACTTCAGTGCATTCTTCTTCCTCACCTTGAAGCAAGTAGCATGAATTTAGTAAGCAAACAAAGAGACAAACCATTCAAAGTGAATGGAGGAAAACAACCACTTTACTTTAGCTACATGGTAGCATTAGTATTATTAATTAATTAGTATTATTAACTCTGAATTGCTGCCAACACCCTGTCATGCTCACTTCTGCATTCTATACCCAAGCATCTCTGGCATTTGTGAACTAATGGTTTTTCTTTCATTCCTAATAGTTCCTCCTTCAAATTTTTGTATTTATTACTTCTAGTTATCAGTACGTCTTTGAAGGACAGGCTGGGACAAACCAAAATACATTGTTACAAGAAAAATATTTTAATTTGTACATGATATTATAATAAATTAATCACATTCCAGGCAAAGTGTTTTATAATAATCTTTCCTAGAAGAATCCACTATTGCTGAATTTATTGAAGGAGTCTCTTATAAATACTTACAATAGTAATGTCATAAGCATGGGTCCATTCAGGGACCAAGTTGCTCTTTGAACTTCATGCAATAATTTCTAGACCTGTTCATTCTTTTTTTTTTTTTTTTCCCAGAATAGAATGCTTGCCGGGCATAGTGACACATGCCTGTAATCTCAGCTACTTGGAAAGCTGAGGCAGGAATATCTCAAGTTCAAACCAGCCTGGGCAATTTAGAAGGATCTTGTCTCATAAATACAATTTTTAAAAAGAGATTGGGATGTAGCTCAGTGATACAGCCCTTCCATAGCATGAGTGAGGCCCTAGTTCAATTCCTAATACCACAGACTTTTCAGAATAGAAAGTTTATATTTACTATCAAATAGGGGTAATTGAAATCTTTCATCACACTTGACTGGCCTATAAGGAAT
This sequence comes from Ictidomys tridecemlineatus, assembly GCF_052094955.1. Classification (NCBI taxonomy): domain Eukaryota; kingdom Metazoa; phylum Chordata; class Mammalia; order Rodentia; family Sciuridae; genus Ictidomys; species Ictidomys tridecemlineatus. Next base: position 177,847,036 of record NC_135478.1, on the reverse strand, counting down.
TTCCTGCAAAATTCTACAACAGTAGGCTCATCAGTTATAAGAAATGTACCACTCCAGTACAATATACGATGTTAATAGTGGGAAGGTTGAGGATGAACAGTGGGTATATGGGAACTCTATACTTTCTGCTCAATCTTTCTGTGAGCCTAAAGCTTCTCTGAAAAGTAAAGTCCATTAGAAAAAACCCTATGGCACATGCTAAACTGAAACTTCAGGAATAATATTCAATTGGAAATAAGTGACACAATGATCATGTTTGGTTTTAAAATTATGTTTGACCTTGGTCTTACATGTCCATGTTGCTTTAGTCCTTGTGAAACTGGGGCCATTAGCAGCAAGTTTCTTCTTAAAATAGTCCTAAAAGATTATATGAATCATTTCTCCTGTTCTCCAGATGTCCAGCAATGGCCAGGATCCCTGGTCAAGGGCTGGCTTATGCCTCCTGTGATTTGAGTGGATGTAGGCCTAGCACTGTTCTCGGAAGGAGGTGAGCATAGTTAGTAAGAGATGTCTTGGTGGGTTTGTACTGGGAGTGAACAGTAACTGGCACATTTGGTAGCTATTCAATAAATCTTATTGCATAGGTCAATTGAATGGATGAAAATGAAGGAATAGATGAAGTGTTGATGGAGAAAGCGTGAAAGCAGCCAAAGATATGTGACGGGCTGCAAAAGTGACAGAGCCTGTCTGAATAAGAAGTCTGAAGTTCTCAAAAAGAACTGAGGATTTGGAAAGGGGAAAAAAATAATGCTGAATCAGAAAGGAGGCTATACTAATATAGCTTTCTCATATTCTCTATATTAGTATAGCTATACTAATATAGTTTTCTCATAGGCTGGTTCTCTGGGAGGTAAATAGTAACCTCCATGAGGTCTATTCTTCCATGATAATGAAAATAATAAAAACAATAAACTGAGTTCTTAGTATATGCTAGATATCATTTTTAATGCCTCACCCAAATTTTCTTTTAAAATCCTCTGAGAGATAGATATTACTATACTCTGAGAGATAGATATTACTATCACTCATTTTATAATTAAGGACATGAAAGTTTAGGGAAGTTAATTTTTTGTTGTTCTTTTTTTTGATTGATGGTATTTTTAATTGTTTGCTTATTTTGCAATACTGGGGATTGGACCCAGGGTAACCTAGCAATGAGATACACCACTGTTCTTGTAAAATTTTTTATTTTGAGTCAAAGCCTCATTAAATTGATAGGACTAGCCTTGAACTTGGGGTCCTCCTGCCTCAGCCTCCCGAGTAGCTGATATTACAAGCATGATCCACTTACACCCAGCTAGGGAAATTTGTAGTAACATAACCAGTCACATAGGTAGGTGGTGGAAACAAGACTCCAACTCGGGTTTGTTGAAGTTTAAAGTCCATGATCTTAATCACTATGTTGTTCTCCATGATCTCAATCACTATTTTGTGGGTAATGAAAGGATTCAAACCCCACTGGTACCTTATTTTTGCATGGTATAATTCCCCTCAAGCTAGAGTGACATCATGTTACTATTATCACCCATTTTTTTCAAGCATTAGTAACAGGCTTTATATAGAATATATATTTAGATCCAAGAACTTCTTCAAATCTAATTAGTGTGATCTATATCCTTCTTTTGCATCTCTTTTGCATGTTGAGTCATCTTGAATTTAATGTTCCTTTTCATTTATAATTGCTGAGACATTTGCATTATGCATTTTATGGACTCTCATAATTAGAAAGGGCTAGAGAAATACATCACCAATCATTTCATTTTTAAAATAAGACAGAAAAGAAGCCTTGAAATAATAATTTCAAATAACAACTTTTTAGTATTTGCTATGTGTTAGCCCCTGAACCAAGTGCTCCTCATCTATTCTTTTGTGTGTGAGCCTGTGTGGTACTGGGTTTAACCCAGGGCCTCTGACATGCTAGGCAAGCACTCCACCACTGAGCTATGTCCCCACCCTTCTCTTTTATTCCTATTTAACAATCCAATCAGGTTGATACCATTAACAACCCTATTTTACAGAAAAGGAAACTGAGGCATGGTGAGTTGCTCATGGTAAGTAGGAGAGTCAGAATTTGAATCCAAGTCCATCCAATTTTAAACCTGAACTTTCAGCCATTACCTTCCTTGATGTATTCAAGGTCATTTATCTTGTCTTAGCAAAGCGGAGACTAGAGTTCCAGTCTATTGCACTCCAGAACTGTCTTTATTTCAGCATATTGCTTTCTTCACGAATGTTTTTAGGTACAGTAACATTTCAGAAACCATTCTGACCAGTTGAGAACAAGGATTTGCAAAATCTGCCTTCTTCAATGTTATTTATGATTCTATTTCTTCTTTCAGAGAAAAATGTTTTCAGTGGTTACAAAAGTATATATGAGGACTAGGATTGTGGCTCAGTGGTAGAGTGCTTGCCTCATATGTATGAGGCACTGGGATTGATCCTCAGCACCACATACAAATAAATAAGTATGTATGGAAAACAGGTTATCCAGGCTCAAGTTAAATGGAGAAAAAACAGTGACCCATCCCCAAAATAAAAAGCAGCACTTACATAGATAATGGAGAGAACTCCGTTATAGTTTTGGGTTGAAACGTTGAGGACAATCTTTAGCTGCGAGACCAGTACCTGGAAGGCAGCAGCTGTTGTAAATCCTCCAACCAATGGATCTGCCAAGTACCTCACTATGAATCCAATCTGCAAACCTCCAAATACCAGCTAGGATGAGAAGAGAGTAAAAAGTTAAAATGTTTTCCTGAGAAGCTAGGTTTGTGGCACACACCTATAATCTCAGCAACTCAGGAGGCTGAGGCAGGAGGAGAATCATTAAGTTCAGGGCCAACCTCAGCAACTTAACAAGACCCTATAAAACTTAGCTAGACACTGTCTCAAAAATTTTTTTAAAACAAAAGTGTTGGGGATATGGCTCAGTGGTTAAGCACCCCTGAGTTAATTCCCCAGTATATATATATATATATATATAAAAAAGTCTGAGAAAAGAACCAGTTTTCTGGAAATATTGATAAATTAAGTTTAATATCAATCAAAACACCTTGAAATATAAACCTCAAAGTATTTCTGTGTATGTACTAAGAAAAGCAAACATCATGTAGATTTTTTCTGTGACTTCCAGGTCCCATGGCTCCGCTCACCAGTATATATACTTTCTTTCTCTCATCCTCAACTGAATCAGGCATTTTCATCTGCTTTTTTTCCCCCCTTCTATCTCTACTTTTGATAGTAAGTAAATCTTAATAACTGAGGTCTTGCAAACTATTTCAACATCTGGCTAAGACAATGTATTTGGAAAATAACTTTTGGGTCCCGGAAATTACTTTGTTTTCCTTTTAGATGAATCTTTATGTTCACATGTTTTGAAGTTACTTATTGCAAATAAGAATCACATAATGGAGTTGGGGCTGGGGCTTAGTGGCAGAGTGCTTGACTAGCATGTGTGAGGCACTGGGCTGGATCCTTAACACTTCATAAAAATAAATAAATGAAACAATTATTTTAAAAAAAAAGAGAGAGAGAGAGGGGGCGGCTGGGGTTGTGGCTCAGCAGTAGAGTGCTTTTCTAACATGTGCGAGGCCTTGGGTTTGATCCTCAGCATCACAAATAATTAAATAAATGAAATAAAGGTATTGTGTCAACTACAACTAAAAAAGATTATAAAAAAAAAGAGAGAGAGAATCACACCAATCTATATTTTACTTGTATGACCATTACCTGTATGATTCCAACCAAAAGGGTAAGGGTGCTTGCAATCATTACTCTTGCAGTATCTCTGGCTGTTGTATCTAGCATGGTAGTATTCAAGGTACTTCCATTATTGCTGGACATGAGAAATTGTTCATCGGGGGCCATACTTAGAACAACAGATCCCACCATTAAACTGACCACAGGGAAAGGTCCTGGGGAAAAAGTCTCTTATCATTAATCAGTTATTAATCACAAATATTTAGACTCAACACGTCTATGTAGGATTATAAAAATGTATGAAATAATTAGCTGTGGCTAGGAAAATATTGCTTATTCACAAAAGAAGTTGAGAAGTAGATATCTCAAGTCATTCATGATCCAGAAATGGCCACCACACATGTCAGTAAGTGATCATGATACCCATTCAGGATGCTTTGTGAATACATAGGAAAGGTGTTTAGCTAATTCTGTGTGTGATCCTCTTGTACATGGGGGATGAAAGTTGGGGTGGGAGTTGTCAATTAAAGCTTTCCAGACAAAGGCATCATATAAATTGAATTCTTACTTGTTCTACCTAATTGTTAATCCATAAAATAATATTAACTTCCTCATGTGTCCAGTATCCTGATCTCTGAATCCAAGTGCCTTGATCAATATCACAGGGTCCAAATTTGCAAAGGAAGTATGTAGTTTCTCTTTCTGTCTTTGCAAGATAAATTATTTTTTCATGTCAAATGCCAGTCTGTTAAATTGTAAGTTTAAAAAAGCTCTGATTTCTCAAGGGTTGTGTTTTCTCTTATATGTGGAAGCTAGAGAAGAAAAAGGAGAAGAAAGTTGGAGTGGGGATCTAATTAAAATCAAAGGGAGATCAGTAGACTAGAGAAAGGAACTAGTGGGAGGAAGAAGGGGAGGAACATGGGAAGTACTGGAAAATGATATTGGCCAAATTATATTATTACATTGTGTGCATGTACCAATATGTAACAACAAATCCCTCCATTGTGTGCAACTACAATACACCCATTAAAAATGTGGGAGAAAAAAACTGATTTCTTCCAGGAAGTGTTCCATTCACTACTGATATTTATACCCAAGATGATCCTATTATTTGACCAACAAAGGGATTTGTTGTTGGGAGAACTCAGTACCCAAACCCAGTAAACTGGAATGTCTAAATGTAGAGAACACTGAGGAAAAAATAAACTCTTTTTTTTTTAAAATGTTCCTTGCATTTGACACTGATGGATCTCCAAGATGAGAAAGTTCTTTCATTTAATAACCTCTTTCTGGAATCCTCCAGACAAGGTAATGAACTAGATAATGGGAGAGATACAACTAAGCACAGGGACATGGGTGGTGGGTAGAGTAGATGGTTATATTTGTTTCAAGAGGATCATCCAGGTAGACATGTCTAGCCAACAGATGGATACAGGAACAAAACTATCTTTAGTGTAAATGTCAAATTTGCAGGAAATAGCATTAAAACATTCATTTACTAGAACATTCTAACAAAAGAGAACTTAAATTTTAGAAATGGCAGGAAAACCTTTTATGAGCCTTGCCAAGAAGAAAAATCAAGCTTGGTTTCTACATTTTTTGGCAAGATTTTGCTAGTCTTCCAATTTTAGTAACTTAAAAATCAGTATGCTCTTTAATTTAATGAATATGTATTTGATGAGTATAATTTAATAAATGCTAAGTTAATCTAGTAAAATACTGATTCAAAGACCTTGCGAAGATTTGTTACCCTGTCATTTTATATTTGGGAGAACAATATCTAAATATAGAGTCAAATTTATTACATTTTTAAAATCAAAACATACTAAGGTCTAAAGGCAGGATTTTTCAGTCTTTCAAATTTATCCTCTTAATTTTAAAAAGGTATGTATACAATTAACTAATATCATTGACTAGGAAGAGTAGACAAAGCATCAAAGCCTGATTTCCTTGGAAAGTATTAACAAAGATAAAGAAGACTGATGCATATAATATAGCTAAACACTTTGAACATGAATGAAGACAATTATAAAATATGCTTATATTTACCAACTGAGGGGCTGTGGTTGTAACTCAGTGGTAGAGTTCTTGCTTAGCAAGTATGAGGAGGCACTGGGTTTGATCCTCAGCACCATATAAAGATAAATAAATAAAATAAAGGTATTGTGTCCATTATTAAAAAAAAAATTTACCAACTGAAATGTGTCTTGATGTTCCAAAGATGAAGTATGTCAGGATAGGAAAAAAAGCAGAGTAGAGGCCATATCCAATGGGAACTGCAGCCAGCAGAGCATATGCCATTCCTGAAATTACATTCAAAGTGATAAATTCACAAACAAAAGATACAGTATATTTAGATGTGTAAGACTTTTCATTGATACTCTCAATTTATGGGTTCAAAACATCAGCCTGTCCTGAGTGGTTTCTTTATCTTGCATATAGACTGTGCCTAGGCTACCATGCAGCATACGATTTAAATCAGAATAATGATTTCATCTATGTGCCTTATCTGCTCAAATGAACAGACTTGATCAGTATTTCCATCATTGACTGATCATATCAAGTCAGATATTGACTAAGAACTTAGTAAATTCAGGGCTGGGGTTGTAGCTCAGTGGAAGAACACTTGCCTAGCACATGTGAGGCACTGGGTTCAGTCCTCAGCACCACATGAAAATAAATAAATCAAATAAAGGCATCTACAACTAAAAAAAAAATTAAGAAAAAAAATCTTAGTATATTTAGTGAAGGATCAGACCAGTTTTTGCATGTGGACAATTTTGTCTGAGTTCATTCACTGTCCCTCCATGTTCAGTCACTGTTGCATTTACCCTTCTCTTTTCATTTTGGGGAGCAGATGTTAGATACAAAGCAAGACCAAAAAAAAAAAAAAAAAAAAAAAAAAAAGACAATTGTACTTAGCAGCAGGCAAGATAACTGTATCCTGGTAAGGGAAAACAACTCCACCAGTAGGCTATGCCAGCAGCCTGTGGGCCCACAAATGTTAAGCTATAGAGAAATCAACATTTCAGTGTATAAGAGGGTTGGAAGAGGATCATGACACATTCTTTTTCTTGGTTAAATACTTAGGCAGTCAGTATAGCTTAATCCATAGTACCTCCCCACCCTTCAGTCTCAACAAGAGAAAGTCAAGTCTTTTGACCCTGAGTTGTTAGTAAAGGACTATACAATTTTTTTTTAACAGTAATAGCAACCCAATCCAAATGATCTGGCCAACAGGCACTCAAACTATTTTCTGAATGAATATCTTCAAATAGGAAATGGCTAGTTAAATTATACTTCATCCATGGTATTTCTAAGTTGTTGATTTGGGGGGTGGGGTGGGCAGGGGGGAATGCATGTAATTCCATGAGATGTAATTGATGTGATGTATAGCAGGACATGGAAAACTGTGAAGTAAATTTTTTTATAAAGTGAGAAAAATAAAGATTAAAAACTGATAGTGAAGGCATGTTCCCACTCTTATTAAATTATTTGTTTAAAATATATATTTTAATATAAATTCAGATATGCAAAAAGATAATGAATATTAAAACACTCATATATCTATAATCTAGCTTAAGAAATGTTATTGACAGTACCACTGAACCTCTCTGTATCCTCTTCCTCAATCACATTCCCTTTTCTCCCTCCATCCTCAAAAGGTAAACATTATCCTGAATCTGGTGCTTATTAGTCCCGGGCATTTTGTATACTCTTATATAGATATGCATTTTTGTGTTTAGTACAATAGTTACTAACATATGAATATCATAACATATGAATGGGTTATATGGTAGGATCAGAAAAGACTTCCAGTTTATAGAAGTGATTTTTTTCATGTTCCTTATATATATTTTCTAGTTTTCTACATAAGTATTCATTCATTCAACAACCATTGATTATACACATATCAGGTATGGTACTACTGAGGTCTCTGCCTTGTGGAATTTGCATTCTAGAAAAATATGTATAATTGGTGTAATCGTTTTAATAGAAAAATTACAATAAGGAGTTACAACAACCAATAGTTCCAGGAACATGGATTTAGAATAAAAAAATGACTCCTCAAAAGGAAGACAATAAAGGAAAGAGGAGGGAATTACAGCACAACCTGTTTCTAATGGACATTCTTCAAGTTCTTCTCAAAGCGTTCCATTTCCCTAAACTGGGCTCTGTAGTTTAAATATACATATATATATATATTTGTAGTTGGACACAATAACTTTTATTTAATTAATTTATTTATTATGTGGTGCTGAGAATTGAACCCAGTGCCTTGCACATGCTAGGTGAGTGCTCTACCACTGAGCCACAACCTCTGTAGTTTTTAGTATGCCTGGAAAAAATGAGGACTTTTTCAATATCTGTTTAGAAACACCTGCTACTCAAGTATATTGCAATCATCTTTATTACAAAGGAACTTGGTACTACTTTTTAAAGTATTCAGTTTGTAAAGAAACCTAAGCCATTAATTTAAATTATGAAATCTCTTTGTTGGTCCTATGATGTGTAGGATGGTGGCATCAACTGCTAAAGCAGGTGCTACTAAACATTTGGAAATACCCAAAAGGCAAGTCCTCCCACTATGTGAGGACACAGTGGTCCCTCACCAGAAACTACAGGGGCCCTCATGTTAGACTTCTTACCCTCAAGAACTACAAGAAACAAATTTCTACGTTTATTAAATAAGTAAATGTCAAAGATAGAAAGTAGATAGCAAAGGTGGGTCCAAAATTGCATATTAGAAGCACATAGCACAGCTGGACCTGATGGTGCATGCCTATAATCCCAGAGCTCAGGAGGTTGGGACAGGAGGATGACAAGTTCAAAGCCATCCTCAGCAAAAGCAAGGTGCTAAGCAACTCAGTGAGACCCTGTCTCCAAATAAAATGCAAAATAGGGCTGGGGATGTGGCTCAGTGGTCAAGTACCTCCGAGTTCAATCCTCAGTACCCATGCCCCAAAAGAAGCATCTAGCACTTGCCCATTTCACCTGGGTTAAATCTCTAGGAGTGTGTGCATGCACACAAAAGTTTCCCCTTCAAAACTGGTTTGGAGAGCCAGCTATAAGAGTCCAGGGGAATAAGCAGCTATGTGTGATTTCACTTGGGAGCTAAGTCACACTAAGTAGAATCACGAGCAGTACATTGTGAGGGGACTGCCCACCGCTTTCCCCACAATAGATATTTGTGATTATATAGCTTCTTCCTGCACCAGTATACACTACTTATTTCTTGGCTCACCTCCCATGGTCCAGAAGAGGCAGCAGAGGCCATTCACTCTGCCACCTTTGTTTATTCCTAAGCTTTTTGAATCCTGGATATTAATCCTCTGTCAGAAGAACCCCAGATAGATATAACCAGAAAAGAATGTCTCCATAAGATGTAGTTAAACAAAGTACAAAACAAATAAATAATATTAAAAGCTGCAAAAGAGAAGCATAAAGTCACATTTAAAGACAGACCCATCAGAATTAATTTCTCTGTAGAAACTCAAAAGTCCAGGAGATCATGGAATGATGTATCAAGAAGATAAAATGATTATAAATATATAGCGATATATGCTGAATCAGAGAATCCAATGTTATAAAACAAAAACTACTAGACATAAAGGGAGAGATAGGCCACAATGAAATAATAGTTGGTGACTTCAAAACTTCACATCATCAACAGAACATCCAGATTAATAAAAGAAAAAGAAAAAAATCAACAAAGAAACATTGAGTTACGGATCAAATGGAATTAAGAGATATCTATAGAATATCCCATCCAATAGCTGTGGGATACACATTCTTTTCATAAGCACATGGAACTTTTCCTAGAATAGATTAGATATTAGAACATAAAATAAGTCATAATATTTTTTTAAAAATTGGAATAACTTCTTGCATATTATCAGATGATAATGGAATGCAACTATAAATCAACAGCAAGACAAACTTCAGAAATTATACAAACACACGAATAATACACTTTGAATGAACAGTAGGTTATTGAAGAACTTGGGGAGGGGTAGAATTAAAAATTCCTAGAATAAAATGAAAATGGAAACTCAATCTACCAGAAACTATGGTACAGTGAAAGCAGTACTAGTAATGAAGTTTATATCTATGATTGCCTACATTAAAGAGAGAGAGAGAGAGAGAGAGAAAGAGAGAGAGAGAAATCTCAAATAATAACCTAATGATATATCTCAAAGTCTTAGAAAAACAAGGGAAAACTAAACCCAAAACTAGAAGGGAAAAATAGTATAGATCAGGCAGAAATAAATGAAAAGAGACTAAAAGAACAATACAAAGAATCAATGAAACAAAGGTGGGTTTTTAAAATTTGTTTTTTGTGGTATTGGGGATTGAACTCATTGAACTCAGTGTTAGGCAAGTTCTCTTCCAATGAAGAACACCCCCAGAAGAACTAATGAACAAATTCAGCAAAGAAGCAGAATGCAAAATCAACATTAAAAAATCAGTATCTTTTCTATATTCCAATAATGAACTCACTGAGAAACAGGAAAGCAGTCTGATTTACAATAGCCTCAAAAGAAAAACAAAAACCCAAAGAGTAGTAAACTTAACCAAAGAGGCAAAAGATCTCTACAAGGAAATGGTACTGGGGAAAGTGGATATCCACATGTAGAAGATTGAAACTTGACCTTTATCTATCAACTTGTACAAAAATCAAATCATAATGGACCAAAGAGACCTCAATGTAAGACCTGAAACTTTGAAACTGCTAGAAGAAAACTTACAGGAAACATTTAAAGATATTGGCACAGGAATGATTTCCTGAATAGAACTCCAATAGCTCAGGTAACAAAAGCAAGAACTGACAAATGGAGATTACATCAAATTAAAAACTTCTTCATTGCAAAGGAAACAATCTACAGAGTAAAAGAGAACCTACGAATGGGCAAACAACTTTGCCAACTATTCTTCTGACAGAGGATTACTATCCAGAACTCAAAATCGTAACAACCTAAAAACAAATAATCCAATAGTAGAAGCGAAGGTGGGAGTGAGGTGCGCCTCTGTAGTCAGGCTGAATGGCCTCTGCTACCTCTGCCAAACCATGGGAGGTGAGCCAAGAAGTCAGACCACTCAGGACACAGAGGTGGTGAGGTGGTGGTATGGGCAGCCATCAGGGACTGAGTGTGGGGAGCCTGCTGGCTGCTGGCCTGGCCTGGCCAAACTGGAATTGCTATTCTTGGCCACCGCAGGGCAGTCCACACTGTCTTCTGGAATCCTTATCACACAGGAAGAACATTTTCCTGACATTTAGGTGCTTTTATATTCATCTCAAAACACATCCTGAACTCAGGGCCTGGCAGGTATTCTTATGTTGTCTTCTAGAGTAGGTAGTTCTGCTTCTCTCATCCAGCCACTTTCCCTGTTGAAACATGGATATCTTTCTACACATTACCTCCATGGTTTGGAATGGAAAAGACTGCTTTTCTTTTGTTCCACCTTTCAGATTCAATACAGAAAGAAGCCCTTTGGATGCAGTTATCCTTCATCAGGAAGGAAAAAAAAAGTAAGCAACTGATAATGGGTCATCTTCTGCAGTTTGCTAATTATTGAGAAATTATTCTGCAAGCTGAAGGCTGATGTTTAATTTGAAACAGGTGCTTGGGATGTGGTACTGCCTGGAGAGCCAATTCCTCAGGAATTGTGCTTTTCTCTCAGACAACTTCTAAAACCTCCCCTACTTTCCTCAATAAGACCATTTCTCTCTTCACCAGAGTAGAAGAGGCACATCTTACCTTTTCATTGAAAACATGGAATCCAGGAGAGATGCTCCCAGGTTCTTTTCATCAGAATTTCAAGCCTCTCTGAATCTGTACACTTTGAACCAACTATCTTCCTTTGAAACGGAGGAAATCTCCTCCTTGTCCTTAAAGAGTAATATTCCCACTTCTGTCCAGCAACCTATCCATATTTGCCTCCTTCTCATGAATTTGCTTCTAGAAATTTCTCCTTTACTTCTTGAATCACAGATCTCCTTCTTTCTATGAGGTTATTCCTTCCAATTCACAAATAAATTCTAGTAGCTCTTGTATTAAAAGGAATGCAGATCTGTCCTTCACTCCACCTGTATCCTTTATCTCCCTCCAATTCACAGCAAAACTTGCTAAAAGCAGTCCTGAATTTCCATGGGAAGCTTTATCCTTTTTTGTTTTAAACTTTTCTCTTTCCTTCTGGTTCCTCATTCCTTTGATTGTATCTTTTTCTCCAGCTTTCTGAGTCCAACTTCCTCAAGTGGTTTGTTATCCCTTCTCATTTTCCTGACCTCTAAGTACACCAGCCCTCTTCTCCCCATCTGCCCTTCTTTCCTAAGTAATTGCAGACATTTCCATTCCTTTAATTCCCCCCCCCCTCACCGCCTTCTTTTTAAGGTACCAGGGAGTGAACCCAGGGCCTTGTGCATGCTACATAAGTGTTTTACCACTAAGCTACATTCCCAGCCTGTCCTGACACCTGTTCCTTTAAATATCACCTCTAAAGTAATGTCACATTCAGTCCAGGCCTCAACTTTGATCTTTATACTTGTAAGAGTTCCAACTTCTGTTTGGAATCTCTATTTAGATGTCTCATGTGCATCTCAAACCTAGACCATCCAAAAGGAAACCCTTGGTTTGTCATTCCAAACCTGCTTCACAGCCAGTTTTTGTATGTATTGGTATGTATTCAACGACTGCGCTACATCCCCAGCCCTTTTTAAAATTTTACTGAATCAGAATCTCCCTAAGTTGCCAAGACTGGCGTTGAAGTTGTGATTCTCCTGAGTAGCTGGGATGACCACCAAGCCTGGCTCAGTCTTTGCCTTTTTGTTTGTTTGTTTATTTTCTGTACTGAGGATTGAACTCTGGGGCACTCAACCACTGAGCCACATACCCCAGCCCTATTTTGTATTTTTTTTTCTTTTTTTTTATTGGTTGTTCAAACATTACAAAGCTCTTGACATATCATATTTCATACATTAGATTTTATTTAGAGACAGCAACTCATGTTCACTGAGGCTAGCTTTGAATTTGCCATTCTTTGGCCTCAGCCTCCTGAGCCGCAGGGATTATAGGCACGAGCCACTGCTCCTGGCAATCTTTGCCATTTTAATAAATGACATAACCATCCACCCAGTTGCACAAGTCAACAACCAAGGAGTTGTCTGTAGTTTTTATATGCACTTATCAGTTATACTGGTGAGTTCTTGCTGCAAAAAAAATACTTCAGATGTTGCAGATCTCACCATGTTCTGCTTGATCTGGTTCAAGCCGAATCACCTATCCTAAGGGCTGGGTTTGGGGTGAAGCAAGTGAGGAGCCTAGGACACAATATTTAAAGAGGCTCCCTGGGAGTGAATGACCCTCTTGCCTGGCCCTAAACCCTGGCCTTCCTAACCTTATCTCATCATTACCCACCCTCCCTAGCTGTACTCCACCTAAACCAGAATTTTTCCTGCTCCTCCCAGATCTAGCCCAGGCCCTGGAAAAGACTAAGCACTTTTTGCCTTCACAGATTTTGCATCTTTACCTGGTGCCCTCTTCCTCCTGCTCAGCACCTGGCTGCCTCCTTCTCTTCTTCTGGTCTCTGTCTATAATTCTACTTCTTCAACTTGGCCTTTTTTGACCATTGTATCTAAAATAGACCTTTCCTCCCAAATTAATTCCTATTTTTGGCATTTCAACTCCACCACAATGGTTGTCACAATCTATAAAATATTTTTTATTTATATACTTAATTATTTAATTCCCAGAACTACCACTAGAAATAAGCTCCATGAGGTCAGTACCCGTACCTGTTAATAAATCACTGAATCTCATGGCTCAATACCTGGCATACAGAATTAGTCTACAAATATTGATTAAACAAATTAATAATAAACAAATATATGAATGAGCCAGACTACCCTCCCGGAAAGTTATCTTATAAAGATAATGTTTCTGGAAAAACCACATATAAAGTAAAGAACATACAATGTACAAGTTAAGATCTTAGAAATTAGACTCTGAATTCAAATTCAGCTCTACCATTTGCAGCTCCCTGAACTTGGGGAAGATTTAATAGATTTCTCATCTATTGTAAAAGGAGATGATAATAGTACCTACCTTGCAGGGTTGGTGTGAGGATTAAATGAGATAACTAGGCAAAGTCCTTTGTATAGTTTCTAATACATACTAAATAAAATTAATCCATAGACTAAATACTTGTCTATGAAAACTCAGGAGACCTGGAGCTTGAACTACTATTTTCATATATAAAGACAATTAGTTATGAACAATTCAATCCTCTTCACTAAATATTTATAGGGCCATCTATTATGTACCAATTTCTATGCTAGGCAAACATGAACTGCTAACCAGCTGCTAAGCAAACATGAACTAGACATGCATGGTTCCTGTTCCCAGGAGCACTGGATGTTGCTTTGTCACAGTCATTAGAGCCAGCTGCATAGAGCAATGCCCCATTCTGTTCTCCCTCCTATGGCTTTGGGAGTGAGACCCCACATTGGGACCAACAGAACATTCTCCCCTGTGGGAATCTACCTGGCCTGCTCTGAATAATCTGGAGTGCTCCATAACCAAATTTTAACTCAATACAATATTGTTTACCATGTATTACTAACTTCAAAGAAGTCTGTTTTCAAGCCACCTTTCTACAGCCATACCCTCCACTACTTCCCATCAGCTGAGACTCAGACTTAACCTTCAGGGAAACAGCTTTGAGAACTCAAGTTCCAGGAAGCCATTCCCAATCCCTAGATTGGGTTGTGGGCTCCTCGGTGGCACCCCATTAGCAGGCAATGTTGCCTCTGCCACAGCCTTTAGCACACTAAATTGTGAGCCTCCACTTCTTCACTAAACTATGAACCCCTTGAAAACAGGTGGCACATCTTATTCTTGTCAGTGTACATCCTAGGTGATCCATAAAATTATAATAAATAATGAGACTTCTTTTCCATGACTTGGAGGCTTTGAGGGATTGGACAGGGTGGTGGTGCCAGTAGTGCTGAAACAAGATTGTGAGGATGAGGGGCAGAGGAGAATATCTATACTGTTACACACAAACTATGCAACAGATTTCTAAAATGCTTATGGAAATATTATGGAATAAATCAAGTTCCAAAATAAAACAAAAAAAAATCTCACCTGTGTTGGAACATTTTCCCAGAAGATTAAAATAAGAGGATGGATAAAAGAGGGGTGGAATACTCATGTATGTCCAAGCTAAGACACTTTGTTTTTAATTTCCTTTAAACCAGTTTCACACTACAGGTGAACATCCATGTGTAAAATGTATAATAATTTAATGAGCTAAAATAATAATTTTTAAAAACCAGACTAGAATAGGACATATTAGAAGGTATTAATACAGTGAGAATAAACATTATTTCACAAAAATTTAATGACGTTTGTATAGATTGTGATATAATGCATATTTATTACTATAAGTTGTGGTTTATAGGGGCTGGGATTGTGGCTCAGTGGTAGAGTGCTCACCTAGCACATGTGAGGACCTGGGTTTGATCCTCAGTACCACATAAAAATAAATAAACAAAATAAAGATATTGTGTCCAACTACAACTAAAAAAAATAAATAAATATTTTAAAATGTTGTGGTTTATAAATGTGGAAAGCCACTGTTTGGTATATGCCTCTAAGTTGGAGCCACACAACTAGAGAAGCTATAGCATTTCCCAGGAAAAGAACTCAATGGAAGAGGAGAAAAGAGGTGAATCTTCCCACTGAGGGACTCTAGAGGAAAGATATAGGCCTTGAAGAGGGAGTAAGCATTTGGTACAGAGCCATGGTACAAGGAGTGGGGCCAGGCCATTGTGCACTACAGCAGGAGACAGCATCTCTCTACTACTTGAGACCCAGCCCACCAACATCTTACCTTGCAGTGTACCCACAAGTCCAGTACTAACTCCTGAAATGATATCACTGAGCAGCCATTCCTTGATTCGGTATTTGGGGAGCCAGTCCAAGATGGGCAAGAGAGACTTTAGCACACCAAAAGCTCTCTTTCTTGAACAACTGTCAAAAAACGAGAAAGCTGGATTTCCAATTCAATTTCAGTCATAACCAATTATAAACCCTAGAATTATAGAATGAACTCCTCTGATGTTTATAACCATTTAGAAAAATAATTTATGGAAAATACTAGCACTGGAGAGCTACCACGATTTTGCCAAGAATTGTAGCTATCCTTTTAAGTGCACTGTACTAGGAAACACAGGATTAAATGTCCCCTCCTCTCCTCCACCTTTTTAATCCTGTGAGAAAATATCCCTACACAAGAACCCATTTTCTGGTCCAGTCAAAGAGGGATCAATGTGGAGTCTCTAAGTGGAGATTAATTTTTAGACTTCTAACCTAGGTACCGCCTTCTTTTCTTTAAACAAAAAATAAACACACTGAATATTTTGGCAATACAAGCTTGGAATCAGTTAAGAAAACCTTAACATAATAAATGTATACCTTGTAGCAACTTTAAATTCAACAACCTACACACATAAGAGGAAAAATATCAACAATAATAGGTAAACATTTGACTCATAATAGAAAATTGTGTTTTTAAAAATTATGACATTTATGAAACAATTGGAAATGTTTAATGCTGAGCCAATGTTTTTATGTTAAGGAATTGGTTTTAGGTAGATAACAATATGTGGATATATAGAAAGAATATATATATATTTTATACATTATGTATAAGTTATACATATATATTTTATATATAATTTTATGCATTTTTTTTTTCGTTCTGGGGAATGAACCCAGAGGGGCGCAAGCCAAACCCGGACAGGGCCTTCCTAAATTACTGAAGCTGACCTCAAACTTGTGATCTTCCTGTGTCAGACTCCCAAGTCTCTGGGATTACTGGACTGGGACACCACACCTGGCTTGTGGTTATATTTTTAAATAGTTCTTAGAGGTACATACTAAAAGATATATACAGTGGGCCCTCCTTTTCCATGCATTCTGAGTCAACCACAGATCAAAAATCAGGGGGAAAAATTGTGTCTATATTGAACATATGTAGATTCTTACTTCCTAAGTAGCACACTATAACAACCATTTACACAGCATTTACATATGTTGGTATAACAAGTAATTTATATATATTATAGCCATTTTATATAAGAGACTTGAGCATCCTTAGATTTTGGTATCTTCCAGATTCCTGGAGCCAATCTCCTATGGATGTCAGGGTAGAACTGTAACTGAAAAAGATACTACGTGGGATTTCCTTCAAAATATTGGAGGGGTAAGGGAATGGTTGTAGGTAAAATAAGATTAACTAAGTTGGTCATTGTTGAAGCTAAGGTGATGAGTAAAAACTTTGCAGGGGGGATTATTATACCTTTCCATATAATTTAAGTGTTGCATAATAAAAGGGTAAAAAAAAAAAGAAAAGAAATTTGCAATTAGTTGACTGTTTTCTAAGTTCTTCATGTTTGGATTTTCTAATTCTGTGTGGCACATTTGGGCTTAGAGACAAGGTGGTTCTCTGTAGGGGTCCCCCCCGTCTCCTGGTGAAATAATTGGAGTACACCACTTGGAGCTGTTTTCTTTTATCCAGGTCTCTAACTAAATGATATCAAGCCCCATTCTCTTGAGGGTTTCAAGGACTCCTGGCCTGGTGGTGGGTTTATCCACCATTTCCTTTAAATGAGCCGTTTTCTTCCCTTCTTTCCTCATGCTTCCTTCAAAAGAAGGCAACACAGAGACCCACAGTACCTCAAGGTACGCTCCAGGTTTCATCAAGAAAAAAGAGATGGGGCTCCGGGAATCCACTCCCTCGGAAGGCGAGTTTCCCCAGGCAAGAGTTACAGTGATTCCTGGCGGGAGACTGATGGAGCCACCGTCGGACAAGGAAAGGTGACATTGTGGTGGTGAGACTCAGAATCAAGTCTCTCAGAGAAGCGCCCGGCAGTGCTGCGGGTAGGGCGGGAGCCCTCCACCCCGCACACCCAGACGCCCCGCTCCACTTCTCTCCACGCCTCTGGCCAACTACCTGCAGCTCTTGGCCAGGCTCTCCCGCAGAGTCCTGCGCTCCTGCAGGCGCCGCTCGTGCTGTTGCTGGAAGGCGAGCTCGTTGTAGACCGGCCGCGACACCACGTAGCTGCAGCTGTACTCTGGTAGCTGCGGCGGATCCGATCTGCTGCCCGGCGCTGCCATGACCTGCGAACCCGAGGACAACCAAGAGGGAGGAGAAGCGGCAAGGGAGGACAATCGGAGTTGAAGAGCAAGAAACAGGCTGTTAGCATCTGTTAGCTGCCTCTGGGCGCCACCTGTTGTGGCTGACCGTGGCGAGCCTGGTCTGCGTCCTGCAGCCCTCCGCGCCAGCGACACGCAGTTCCACGGCACACACGGCCAACCTGGAGTGGGGCACCTGAGCACCTTCGTGTCCCGTGGCCTGCACCTACTGTCGGGGACTGCCCCAGTCTGAAGATAGGGATCCTTATTCTGAGGGCTTCCAGATTTGGAACAAGTCGCCGCCTCGGGCAGCTGGGGCGCTGTCCGCGTCCTGAAATCTCTACAAACCACCCTTCGGACAGGGGCCTCAAGAGCTTGCCAGGGGAAAAGCGCCCTCCCTTCCTGTACCAGACCCAGGGCACTGTTCCAGGCACGTAGTGGGAGGGGTGCACCAAGCAGGGCGTGGGACCCCCAAGATGTGCTCCTGATGTCCAGAGGTTGCCTACGCTGCAGGCAAATTCCAGCGATAGGTCCCAGCTCTCCTGCGGGGTAGAGGAGGAGGACCCCACGTCTTGTTTTCTAACCCCCTTACTCTCAGCTTCTCAGAAAGAAGGCTGTACTGCCCCCTGCCCGCCCGCAGCTGCCCCTAGTTGTGCGAGGGCGGGGCGGAGTGAGGTAGTCTTCAGCGGTGAACTCACCTGTTCGCTCCTGCGCTCCGCCCGGAATGCCCGGGGACAGCCGCTCCGCAGCCTTTATAGCACAGACAGAAGTCGGTGAGACGTTTTATTTATGGAGCAACAGAGACACCTTGGTCAAAAGGAAGGACACAAGGACTGCGGCCTTTCCCCACGGACCCTACCGGGAAAGGAATCCTTTCCCTGCCGCGTTCTTTCCCTTTCCCGAACCTGGAGGGCTGAGTGTGTTACTGGCTGTCACACAGGGGCCACCCAGATCTTCACTCACCCCCCAATTACTAAGGCGGGTGGCGAGGTCAGGGGCGGGGCAGCCCCTGTGGTATTCTTTTCCGGAGAGCAGCACCAGCTGGGAGGGCTGACCTTGATTCCTAGGTTGTGTGAATCCACGATCCACAGTCTAGCACAGGTGCTCTCATGGGGTGTGGGGGGCGGGGAGGAGAGGAGGCGTGATTGGTTTTGTGTATTAATAAGACTTTGGATTTCTAGAAAGTATTTAGGAGTACTCAGTGGGTGATGGTTAGAGTGTTCATAATTTACTCGTAGATTTAGGTACATGTTCTGTGTACCTATTTCACAAAGTCAAGTGTTCAGGTGGCCCCTCTGGTTCTTTATTTTTTCTCATGCACCTGGACAATCAGGGAGGGAATAAGCTGGACTAGACAAGAATCAAGACTCAAGGGTGAGGGGCAGTCAGATCTATTCTACCTCATCAGTGTGTTGTCTTCTGTGGGTAAGTACATGCTGGGATAAATCTTGCAAAAACTAATACATGATTAAGATGAACATCAAAGGAAGGATTATCACCTGAGTTTCAATGTTTTGAGGTAAATGAAGAAGAGGCTTCAAAATATGGACCTTCTGGACACTGTCAGTTACCCATATTGAAAATACAGAATATGACTCATCTTTCGGCTCCTGGAAACAGTACTCCTCAGTGTAAATTCCCTAGTCAACACCATGCAAGCATGCCTGTTTTTCTGAGGTATGACTCAACAGCTTTCAACAGATTTTCAAAGACTTTCTTGACCCAAGGAAGTTAAGAACTAGCTGGGTGTGGTGGCTCTGGCCAGTAGGCCCAGACACTCAGGAGGCTGAGGTGGAAGGATCACTTGAGCTGGTGAGTTCAAGACCAGCTTGGGCAACACAGTGAGCCTCTGTCTCTGAGAGGAAGAGAGAGGAAGAAAAAGGCCACTGACGAAGGAACCTAAAAAACAATTGAGGTCATGAAGTGAATTCTTATCCACTTGCAGAGAAGAGGGAAAGAATCACTTGTGTGTTATGGTTTCATATACCAGAGTTGCTTAACTAAAGGCTATTTTGTCCCCTCCCACCCATGACAATATTAACAGACATTCTTGGTTTTCACATCTGGAAGAATGTTACTGAGATCTATTGGGTAGAGGTCAGGGGTGCTTCTAAACATCCAATAGTGGAGTTCATCATCCTGCAAAGGTTTTGTGTATGATTCAATTTTTACATTTACTAATAATTTCCCACCTGTATTAAATATACTCATCTTTCCATATATTTGTATGTGTGTATGTATTTCTTACAAATAGCACGTTGTGGTTGAATATATAACTCAGCTCCACTGAAATAGAGAGAAAAGTTTATTTTAAAGTAGATTCTGAATATGCCTATATTATATACCCTTACACATACTTTCAAGGTCCAGTTAAAATGCCATCTTTTCCATCAACATTCCTTGATGCTTTCAGTCAGAATTAATATAACCCTTTTTGTGGTTTCTCTTGGCACCTTATCTGATTCTCAAGATGTGGTCTCATAATTACCTTAGTATCATATTTGTATTTACCAATAAGTCTTACCTTCCTCACTAAACAAAAACTTCTTGAGGACAAGCAATATATCTCCCTCCAACAATTATTACCTTCTATCATGTTCTCTTAACAGACTTACTTATAGCCCAAACATGTTTTTTAAAACTAAAAATTATATTACATGTTTGTCAACATTTTGTTTTTCAGGTAAGATTATGATATAGGTAAGTACATGTGGATTTTTCTAGCCTGGGCCAATGGCTGTCTAGGATTCCAGAATATCAACTCATATATACAATTTCACAGAAAATCACCTAGATGATTCAAGCCTTTCTTTAATTTAGGGGCATTCTGTACAAACATAAAGACAACCATATATTTATTTTAGTCTGGTCCAGTCAGTCCTCTGAGCCACTTTGCTTCAGGACTTGGCAATGGTTTGGTGGTGATAGTGATTCAGAGGATTAAGGAGTGAGATAGAGATGGCAGAAGGACAGAGGAGAAAACAGACTATCAAATAACACCAGGAGTGAACAGTGTTAATTCTCTTGACGAATAAACAGAATTTTTGGAAAGGCAAATGTATAAGAATTCCATTCAATAATTACTATATGTCCTGCATGTAAATGGATGAAGATATTGCTTCTTTTTTCTATTAAATACTTTTACTATAGCAGAAATAAACAGTGCATGAGCAGAATAGCATTTCCATTACAAAATTCTATAAGAGGATAAAACTTCTTTTCTCATAGGTAAGAGTCTGTGAAGTTGGCTGTATTTTAAAAACAGAGAAGAGTAGGAGGTGATAACAGTTTTCCCTCCTCACACAATTTACTTGTTATATTAAACACATAAGATTACTCACTTGGGCTTTACAAATCAAGCTTCACCTATTTTACATAGAGGTGGGTGGTTCTTATTTATCAGAATTTAATCATATCCAGGATTCTTTCCAAGAGATAGATGTGTCACTTCAAAATAAATGTCAGACAATAATACTGTTACTTTAGATTTTTAATTAGCAGATAATGATGACTTAAAAATGTATATTCTGATTTATCATATCATTTGGGGTGTTAGATATACACATTCATTCATTCGTTCACTCAAGGGTTTATTAAAAATTTTTTTTGTTGGTCATGGATAGAATGTTGAACAAAGTCATGCACCTAGCCTCATTTGTGGATGTAGCAGATACTTACCAAATGGTCACAACAAATATATACTATTTCAATGATTTTAAAAATGCATATTTTCTACAATTTATTAGGATTCATCTTACAATTGATGATGTGCAATGGTTCATTTGGCAGCATTTTTTTCTTTTAGTCAAAAATAATTTTGAGCTTTATAATCAATGGCATCCTAAAACTAATGAAATATATATTTCTATACTTTCATAGTATATCTATGCTTTTAAGTGACTATTTGTGCTACAAGAATGATTAGATTCCTTTGTTTATTTAAGTGCAGCTAATTTTGTTACATTTTCCTTATCTAAACAGGAATATAGTGGAAATTTTTTTTTTTTATTTTCACAACATAAGAAGTTCTGTAATCAAGAATTGCAGAAGAAACATTCAAATAATGCCCCAAATGCTATTTTAAAAAGCAACCTAGAGATTAATTTTTATTATTTTCTACATTTGAAGTGTGATGTATAAAGCCTATTTATTATTTATGTGAAGTTGAATCATTTTTGCTGGGAGGCAGTGTTTGGAATTCTAGGGATGAAAACCAGGGCCTCCTACATGATAGGCAAGCACTCTACCATGGAGCTATATCCCCAGCCCCAGTTATCCACATTTAAAACTGAAACCCTGCTCACATTGCAGATTGGCATTCATGGTCAATAGAAAACCCCAAAAATCACTAGGGAAAGAGGTAATTTTCCCCCAGAAAAATTTAACCCTAATTTTGATCTTTTATTTTTATTATGGTTGTTAAGTTTCTTCTCTCAATTTTCCTGACTTCTCCTGCTCTGAACAATTTTCTGAGCTTATTGTCAATAACCATACAGTTTTGCCCTCAATTGTTTTGTTTCCTGCATGTTACTTTAAAAAAAACAATATCTTTATTATTTTTATGTGATTGGAGCTGAGGATTGAATCCAGGGCCTCACATGTTCTAGGCGAGTGTTCTACCGCTGAGCCACAACCTCAGCCCAGCCCCACTGCGTGTTACTGTTTTTTCCTCTCTCCAGTTATAAGATATGCTCCTTAAGGATATAAATAACATATATCTTTTATGGTATTAAAAAATAAGATGTGTCTATAGTAGAAAATTTGGAAGGGCTGGGGTTGTGGCTCAGTGGTAGAGCGCTCATCTAGCATGTGCGAGGCCCTGGGTTCAATCCTCAGCACCAAGTAAAAATAAATAAAGGTATTTAAAAAAAGACAAGAAAATTTGGGAAATATATTAAATTAAAATTAAAAATGGCAATCACTTCTTATCACATTGCTCACATAATAACAGTTATGAATTTTGCTTATTTCGTCTTTTTTCCTCTGTGCATACAAAGGTGTTCCCTCCCTCCCTCCCTCTCCTTTTCTTTTCTTTTTCTCTCTCTTTCTCTCCCTCCCTCCCTCTCTCTCTCTTTCTTTCTTTCCCAGTGGCACTTGACCACTGAGCCACATCCCCAGCCCAATTTTGTAATTTATTTGAAAACAGTCTCGCCAAGTTGCTTAGTCCCTCACTCCTCCTGCCTCAGCCTCCTGAGGTGCTGGGATTACAGGCATGCACCACTGCTCCCAGCAAAGGCGTGCATTTTAATTAAGATTATAATGTTAGGGGCTAGGGCTGTGGCTCAGTAGTAGCGTGCTTGCCTAGCATGTGTGAGGTACTGGGTTCGATTCTCAGCACCATATATAAATAAATAAATGAATAAAGGTCCATCAATAACTAATAACAATTAAAAAATATTATGTTAGCCTGTTTTGTTTCCTACCTTGGCAAATTATGATAATATAATAGGAACTGGGTAAATACTTGCTCGATTGATTGGCTGATGATAGAATGTTAAGTAATCACTAGATAGGAATAAAAGTAATTTTATTTTAAATGTTTTTAAGAGACAGAATCTCATTATGTTGTTCCAGCTGATCCTGAACCCCTGATCTCAAGTGATCCTCCTTCCTTAGCTTCCTAGGTAACTGGGAGTAGAGGTGTATGCCACCATGCCCAGATTCAAATTAAACTAACTTTAAAAGGTGAGAATCCACCCTTTGAAAAAAAATTCTTTGTAATCCTTATCTGGCAATCTTTGCAGTTTAAAACAAATTTAGTGTGACTAAAATTACAATTCAATAAATTTCTCAGGCTATAGGGGAGATCCTACTTTGGGGGGGGAGGGTAATGAGAATTTAACCCCAGGGGCACTTTACTACTGAGCTAAATCCCCAGCCCTTTTTATTTTTTATTTTGAGACAACATTTCCCTAAGTTGCCTAGGGCCTCACTAAGTTGCTGAGGCTGGCTTTGAATTTGTGATCCTCCTGCCTCAGCCTCCCGAGTTGCTGGTATTACATTCTTACATTCTTTAATATGAATCCAAACTTAAATTTACTGCTATTAAAAATATTCTAAGATACATTAATAGAAAAAATAAACAAGTTACAATATAAAAGAAATCTAAATTTAATATGTAGTTTAGTAGATTTGTCTCTTCCTACCATAAAACAATGGGATAGTTATTCCTTTTTTTTCAATGTGGTGCTGGGGAGTGAACCCAGAGAGTTCTTCGGTGGTCTTCCTGCACTTAAAACTTACTTTCCAAGTGACCAAAAAGAGTTTTAGAAATGCATATCTGGTCAGGTGCATCTATCCTTAATTTAAAACCTTTCAAAATGGCTCTCCATTGTCATTAGTCTCCTCCTTCTATGAACTCATAGTACTAAGCTCTCTTTTATCTCTGGATTTGGTGACCTGCTTCTTTCTTAGTTTAGTTATCCCTTTTATAATGGCTTTCATAACAGGCAAAGGTAAAGTTAGATGTTCTTCCTATATATGTCCTTAGCACTCTTACTGTGTGCACTTCCCACACTGAATCCAGTATTTTCTAAAACCAGTATTAGGCCTTAAATTCCTTGAGAGTAAACACTATTTAGAATGTTGTGGAGTCTGACTGAGTTTCAATCTAGGCTCTATAGTTTTTTACCTGTGTGACCTTGAGGAAGTTATTTGGTTTTCCCTGGACTCAATTGCATCAATTTTAAAATAAGACTATGTGAGAATAGTATTATCTCATAATGTTGGAGTATTAAATGCTCATGCCTGGCACATAGTAAGCATTTGATAAATCTTAGCTATTATACTTGAGTTTCAGAGCCCTAGAGAGCCATTTAAGTTAGATCTTGGTGTATTTTGAGCTTCATTCCAGAAAAAGGTACATGGGTGTATGTATACGTTATTTAATGTTGCCAGGAATAGCTAATTTTATCTGTCAAAAATTTCTTTCTAGCACGCTCTTTTGAGTCATGGATTTTGGCTTTTAAGTAAGCTAAAGGTTGTTAATTGGGAAAAGGGCCAGAAGAACTTATCCACAGCTTTGGAATCACATGTTGAACAAATCTGGCATCTCAAGTATCAAGCTGCCTTCTGTTTCTAATCGTTTTTCTTTCTAATTTAGTTTCTCCCACTCAAAGGGATTATAATTTATTTTCATTGCAGAGTCCATGAAGATGTCACAAGATGTGAAGGCAATCATTTTCAAGTAGATGAAACCCATATTTGCTGAACATCATAGTTGGCTTTATCCCAAGTGCTAAGCAGTAGCAATACTTCCCCGGATTGAGAAAACATGTTACTGATCTACAGAGCCTGGCAAGGATCCTTAGCCGACATCTCATCTATACCTCTGAAAAAAAATGTATATATACAATATATACATGTATATAAATTTTACATATACAAAGCAAGTGGCAGCATCTAATTTTTGAAAGTGTGTAAGAGTAGGTCAGCAGAGTCTGGGCTACGAAAGCTTTGAACCTGTCATATTTCAAAATCTTCTCCCAGGGAATTTCACTTTTCTTCCCTTTCCTCTCTTCATTTTCCAATAGCTAGCACGGCCACCCTTCACTTTAACTTAACAGAACAACCTCCTTCTTCATGTTCCATATTCTGCTCTATCACCCACATGCATTTTCTACACATAGGCTCTGAAATTCCTATAAAACAAGGTGACTGGAAATGCTTTTTGTCAGTCCCAAAGGCCTTAGGTCACAAACTCTTTTTCCCTCCAGGAAGTCCCACCAGCATCTCGTTTGTACTGAACACACTTTCCTTGGAGATCTTTCTGTTTTATTTCTACCACAGATTTGACATCATCTTTTGCCAGTTCCTTCTGTGTTTGTGGAAACCCCCCAGTATAAAGAAATGTTTCTGGAGGGTTTAAAGCTTAATTCTGTGACCTTGAACAAGTTCCCAAACCTCCTTCACAAGTATAATGAAGTAACAGTCATTCATTACATTGTCATGGTAATTAAATACAATGACAAACTTGCTGGACCATAGTAAAATGCTCAATAAAGTTAATCCTCTTCCCTTTTTTCCTTGTTTTTTTTTTTTTTGTTTCCTTCATAGTGCCTCACTGGCCAGTGGGAGGTAACCCTGAACGCTGATTCACAGTATGGGTTCTGGGTTTGATTTTCTGCTTAGCCACTCCCTAAGGAATTAAGGAAACATAATCTCTTTATACCTAATTTTCCTTGTCTGCAAATTGGGGATAATACTAGCATTTACTTTGGAGGGTTAGCTGCAATGATTAAATGACAGAGAGAGGTAAAGCAATTAGAGTGTAGCACATGGTGAGTACTCAAGGAATGCCTGCTGACACTATCACAATGCACAGTGATAGTAGGTGCCTAAAAATACAATGAATTGAGAAAAAAAATCAGAATAGATTAACTGAGATAATATTGGTTGCTATTCTCTACCCAATGGTTGTCTTCTTTTCTATTTAGTTTGCCAAATGCATTTTATACCTGGATTTTACAAAAGATTTACTGGGCTGGTTCAAACTGCATTCAAGTCATAAAAATCATAAAAATATATATATTTTTTGTACTGGAGATTGAAGCCAGGGGCACTTTACCACTGAGCTATATCCCGATCCTCCTAATTTTTTATTTTGACACAGGGTCTTGCTAAGTTGCTGAGACTGGCCTGGAACTTGTAATCCTCCTTCTTCAGTCTCCTGATTAACTGGGAGTACAGGTATATACCATGGAAAAATAAAAAAAATTTGGAAGACAAAAGCCAGAAGGAATTGTTAAGTAGAATCATAACAAAGTAGGAAAGATGTTTTATGAGGGTGAATGAGAAATTTCTAGGGTTATACATGTTATTATTTAAATTTAGCTGATGTAATGTTAATATAATTATATTAGGAACATTAAACTAAGAACATCAGAAGTATAAATAAGCTTTTTATTCCTCTCTCTAACAGGCTAATAATGTATTATAAACATCTCATTAATCTGCAGTGTTTCTAGAAAAGTAAGGTATTTAATTCAGAAATATTGCTTTTTAAAAAAAGTGTTAATTTCATCAGTCTTATAATTTAAGGAATCAACTATTTCTACAAGGACAAATACCAAAAATTACAGTCCTCAGCCTCCTTCTCTCAGTTCCCCTCCCTAAGGTAACCACATTCAAATTCATTACCTGAGTCTTAGATATGTATGTCCCTATCTCTAAATAATATTCATGTATATGTTTTTCTTATTTTGTGAGATAAAGATTTAGCTCTCTTTTCTGTATTCTCACCACCACCAAAGCTCTGTGAATTCGTCATTGCCTTATCCTCCCAATACAGCATCATAAATTTGGTTAGATCAACAGTTAGTATTTATATTGTTAATACTTCTGTTTTCTGAATAGAGTAGAGCTATGTGGAAAATCACTATTAACTTTTTATTTCCTGGACTGCTTGTGTTTCCTTGCATTCTAATTGTCTTGCTTTTTTGTTTCCTCATTTTGTGTTACTTGCTTTGTTTTCTATGACCACTAACACTTATCACTATTTAACCCTAAACTGACTTCCAGCTTCTACATGGCTCAGTATGGTTATTCATACCAGCTATCTGATCAACTTCATCTTCTAGAAAAATTCTTTCCCGGAGTTGTCTGAGCTGCTTTGTAACTAGCTAACAACCTTTCTTAACCAACATCCTGGGGATTTTCTCTGCTTCTTCCCTGTATGGATCTCCTTTTTCCTGGTTACAATCTTCTTTTTTCTTGGTTTACTCATCCTTTAGGTGGAGTATATCCTCCCTCTAGTAGCTTCTTAAGGATAGATGTGTAGGAGGTAAATTTTTTGGAGAACTTGCAAGCCTAAAAAATGTCCTCACTCATATTTGGCTTATAACTTAGGTTGGATATATTTTTTTTAGTCAGAATTTTGAAAACATTGCTCTCTTGTTTTCTATTTTCCTAAGTTTCTTTTGAGAAACCTGAATTTATCCAGATGCATAATCTTTGTGTTTTTCTGGATACCTGTAGAATCTTCTTTTTTTTTTTTTTATCTTTCCTGCTTTTGCTTTTATTATTTATTTATTTATTTATTTTTAATTTTTTTTTATTGGTTGTTCACAACATTACAAAGCTCTTGACATATCATATTTCATACATTAGATTGAAGTGGGTTATGAACTCCCAATTTTACCCCAAATGCAGATTGCAGAATCACGTCGGTTACACATCCACAATTTTACATAATGCCCAATTAGTAATTGTTGTATTCTGCTACCTTTCCTATCCCCTACTATCCCCCCTCCTCTCCCCTCCCATCTTCTCTCTCTACCCCATCTTAGAATCTTCTTTTTGAACTCAGTTCACTGGTTTGAATGTTTCCCCACCAAAATTCAGTTGAAATTTTATGGCCAATGTGGTATTAAGGAGTGGAGTCTTTAAGGAGTGATTATGTGATAACCTCTCATGAATGGGATTTGATGCCTTTATAAAAGGGCTTAATTGAGGAAATTCATCACTTCTTGCCTGTGTATCTTCTGCCACATGAGGACACAGACTCTTTCCCCTCTGGAGAATACTGCATGAAGGTCCCATCTTAGAAGCAGACAATAGCCTTCTCCAGACCTGAATCTATTGCTGCCTTGATCTTGGGCATTTCCATCTCCAGGACCATGGGGAATAAATTTTGTTTTTTATATATTAGTCTCAGCTATTTTGCTATGGTAACTCAAACAGAATAAGAATTGATTTTTAGGCATTGTGTTGATATTTTAAGTGGGCTTTTATTTTTCTTCCAATAGCTCTTTTTTATTTTCCAAAAAAAATTTAAAAAAGTTTCCAATTCTGATTTTATGAGTGCATTGAGATAAGAATCCATGGCGTCTCTGAAGACATTGAGAGCTTTGCTGTTATTCTTCCTGTACACTTTCTGTTTTCATCACATTAAAAAATTCTTTTCAGGCTTTTCTCAGACGTCTTCATGCTTGATTGCCTGCTCATACTGAGGGCCTCAAGAGCTGCCTGGAAGCTTTAAATGAGTGGGTGAGGTTTGTTCATGAGGAGATTTCCTGTAGGGTGAGTTATTACCCTCTGTCTGTGGTTGGGGAACCTTTGATGTCAACATCCATGTCTCTTTGGGCCCTTCCTCTTGGGTCTGATGAATTCCCACCAAGGAAATACACTTTGGTTTCCTGCAGGTAAAGGATTTGATTGCCATCATTCTGGGGTGAGGAAGAAACTCTGCACTTAGTATGCATGCATCATTTACCTAACTCTCCCATTTTTTCTGTTTATTAAAACAGACCTCTGTTTTACTTTCTTCAGAGAGGAAACCTGTCTTCTGCTGGTCCGAGGAGGGGAGCCATCCAGCATTCTGGAGAAAGAGGGGCATCCAGGGATCAGATTGTTCAGACAGCTTCCAACCAACATGCTCCTCTTTTCAGGGAGTAGTAGTGTCAACACCTGAGCCTTCATTATTTGGTGGTTTAAATTGACCTGATTCTTGGCTTTCTCTAAGAAGTAAGATATTCAATTTGATTTTTCATCAGTACCATTTGTTCATCTGCTTGGTAGCTGTTTCTTTTCATGTTCACTTTATCCTTGTACCTTTATGCCTTAAAAAAATCCCTTTATAATTTGGCCAATATCACTATACTGATCTCCTTTTGATTTTCATGAGATCCTTTCCCACCTCCCAACTTTCTTTTCCTTTTTCCTCTCTAGCTTCCCCATTTAAGAGAAACTGTACAACCCTTGACCTTTTAAGTCTGGCTTATTTCAAGTGCAGTTTAAAAGAAAGTAAAAGTGTATTTTTAATTAGCCATCCTTTTGCAAGTTTGCTTTCCCTAGGTGAAAAATCCTACACTGGATATTTTCTAGTGTTTGGAGAGTTTTACAATTGCCTGCACTTAAAAAAACCACAGGCAGCAGATTCAGGGCACGCTTTGCTGGGAGGAACTCCTCTTCAAACCCAAAATGTAGGAGTGTGTTTGTTTCTCTTACCAGTTAAAAATACAAATTCTCCAAATCAAGAATCAAGAAAAAGTTATGGGAATCTGATTGCAAAAAGCATTTTCAAAAGTATAAGCATTCTCTCTAGGTGTCCATTGACAGATGAATGGCTAAAGAAAATATGGTATATATATACAATGGAGTTTGATTTAGCCATAAAGATGAAAATTATGTCATCTGTAGGAAAACAGAACCAACATTATTCACTTAACATTATGTTAAGTGAAATAAGCCAGACTTAGAAGATCAAGGGTTGTACAGTTTCTCTCAATGGGGAAGCTAGAGAGGAAAAAGTCAAAAGAAAGGTGGGAGTGGGGCAGGAACTGTATGAAAATCAAAAGGAGATCAGTAGGGAAAGGACTAGAGAGTATGAGGTGGGGAGAAAGAGGGGAAGTGTTGGGGAGTGATATTGGCCAAGTTATAATTATATTGTATGTATATATATGTAACAACAAATCCCATCATTATGTAACTATAATGCATCAATAAAAACTGTGAAAAGAGGAAAAAAAAGAAAAAAGTATTTAGCACTATCAAAAAGCTGTGGGATTTTAAAGTTTTTACCAAAGAAGTTTGAGTAAATATGTTTTAACTAATTTAAACATTATACAATGTACACACATATATCCATTACAAGGTGTCCCATTAGTATGTACAATTTTTATGTTTTTATCAGTTAAAAATAAATTCAATTAAAAAGAAGTGAAGGGGCTGGGGATGTGGCTCAAGTGGTAGTGCACTCACCTAGAATGCGTGAGGCACTGGGTTCGATTCTCAGCACCACATAAAAATAAAATAAAGATATTGTGTCCACCTAAAACTAAAAAAATAAATATTAAAAAAGAAGTGAAGACAAAAGTTAAAAAATAAAAAAACCCAAAGTAGCCTTTTAAAAACATATTTAGTATTCAAATAACTTACTCATTGTGGTAGAAAGAATAATGGCCTCTCAAATATTTCTACATCCTAATTCTTGGAACCTATGACTGTGTTGAGTTACATAGCAAAGGGAAATTAAGGTGGCTAATCAGTTAAATTATATAGATTGTCTACATGAACCTAATGTAATCACGAGGATTCTTAATGTGGAAGAAGGAAGCAGAAGGGTCTGTGTCAGAATATGATGTTAGAAAGATACGACCAACCATTGCTAGCTTAGAAGAGGGAAAGGGCCATAAGCCAAGAAATATGGTCAACTTCTAGAAGCTGGAAAAGGAAAGAAAACATTCTCCTCCAGAGCCTTCTGAAGGAGCTCTGCTAGAAAAGGAAAGATTCTCCTTCAGAGCCTCCTGAAAGAGCTGGAATGACATTTTGCCTTTAGCCCAATAAGCCCAATTTTGGACTTCTGACCTTCAGAACAGTAAGATAATAAATTTGTGTTGTTTTGAACCATTAAGCTTTCTCATAATAGGTAACAGCACCAATAGGAAATGAATATACTCACTACATTTTTTTTAAGTGAGTCATACTTTAAGGTTTCAGCAAGTTAATTCCATTCCTTACCTAGAGGCAGACTAACTTGGAAGTAATGAAGTTTAAGCTTCAGGGCTCTGGATACAGAGATCCCTTTGAATAATGGAGTTGAAGAGTATCCTAGGTAGAAAGGAGAAACCATGTTGCAACTAGGAAACATTCCTGATAAAAATGCCCTAAGAGAGCTTAGAAGATAGATCAAAATCTCTACAGCTACATGACTTGTGATTTCTGTTCTTATTCTGAGTAAATTATTGCATTCATACCTAACTTTATTTTGGTATTTTTGTATTTATTTTTATATAGAGTACTCCCTACTCTAGGCCTTCAGAAAAATTAGATCTGCCCACTCTTGCCTTTTAAAAAGTCAAAATGTTATATATATTGTATAGACATAATTATATGTAATTATTATTTTTAACTATTGGGAAAGGGAAAAAATGCTGTTAAGACTGAAGTGGCTAATAATGCCCCCAACCCAGGCCCTTCCACAATATCAAATCTGCCAATGAGATTTTAAGGGAAATACATCAGTTCCTAGAATATATAGGGAATTATTAATATTTTAAGATGGTTAAAATTGTATCTGATCATGTAATAATCTTACTATAAGAGGGCACACTCTAAAGACAGGGAATGGGAGGTCACTTGAAAAGAATCAGATGCACTAGAACTGAACTGAATACAACCCAAAAAATGAATATTTATTGCATATGGAAGCACATTGGGTACTGTGCTTTGTTTGGGGTGGGAAAAGAGGACACCAGAGGGCATTTTTATTACATAGAAGTAGGGGGTCCTCCTTCTACCTTTTCCCCCATTGTTTTTGTATTGTGGTAAAATAAGCAAAACAAAATTTTCTATCCTAAATCTTTTATGAGTGTAGTTAATTAGTATTGTCTACATTCACATTGTTGTACAATCACCACTGACTTATCTCCAGAACATTTTACTTTTCAGACCTATTCATACATTTCTGTCAGATTTTTTTAAAATGGGGACAATTCACCATTTGAACATTAGTGTATAACAGAGTAACTTACCACCAGATACTACTTTACATGTATTAACTCAATGAATTCTGTTAAGAAGTGCATGGAATAGAGCTCTAACCACCTTGAAGATGAAGAAAGTGAAAGTCATAATGTAAATGGGAATTGAACCTAGGTAGTTTATGCATGTAACCACTATGCCCTATGGTTTCCCCAGATCATTTTCTGCCAATAAATATTCTCATGAAAAGTCAGCATCAGGGGATAGGTTAAATACACTATGCTGTAGGAAGTCTCACAGTCCCCTTCTTTGCTCCCAGTGGTGATGGGCTTGGTTTCATTGCTAACAATGGTTACCTGGCTCAGTAATTGTCAATGGGGGCAGTGGTGAATAGGGCTTATGAAAAACTACTGGCCCCTCAGATGATGTTTATATGACCTGTTACAGGTAAGTTGTACACTCTTTTCATAGAATATTTTATTGACATGAGGGGAAAAGCAGGTTATGGTGGAGTATATCAAAATGATAGTTTTTGTAAATATTTGTGTGGATGTATACATATAAGAAAATTAAGCAAACTGTTAACTAATTTTTTCTGAAATTTTTACATTCCCTACATATTGATTTGATTGATTTGAGTTGAGGGCAGGGGGAGAAACACTTTCATGAAGTAAAGCTTCATGGAAGGTTATGCCAAGAAGCCCTTACCTAAAAGTGATATTCTATGCCTCTTTGTACTCCAGGAAATTGGCAGTTTTTAGAAGAGAAGGAAATTTTTACCACAGGTGGTGCTTCTCACAGAACAAGGTTTTTTAAGGAGCACTAGAGAGAGACCCGGCATAACCAAGAAGACACCTGGTTTGAGGGTCAAAGCCAAAATTTCAAATACAGTTTTTGCTCAAATCTAGGAAGAGGGATGATTACCAAGATCACCACCCTATAAGAAACTTGCTTCTCCTAATTTATTAGGCTTACACATCAAGCTTTTATGTGCTACCTTTTTATATGTGATGTAGCTGGATGTTTTTGTGCTTGTAGTGCAGGCTCTCCTTATGCTGTACATCATGCTAATGTCAAGGAAGACATGGAAAAAGAGACCATGGTCTATTCTCTTGTAAACTCTTATAGTGTGAAATGTATAGGAACTGAATGATGTTGACAGACTAGTAATAGTTAAATATAACATACTTAATATGCAGAGACAGTAGGGATGTAATTTTTAATTTAAGATCCCAACACAGAAGGCAGGGTATAGAGGCTAATGGCTTTGTGCCACATAGGAGACATTCATGGCTTTTTATTCATGTTTAGGATGTTAAGAGATACAACATATCAAAGATATCTAGTGTCATTCATTTATTCAAGAACTTATGGGAAGTAATTCAGGACAGGAGTGGTACTATGTTATCGGGGACATAGTTTCCTTCTCTCTTGTTTCTCCACTTTGCATGGCCTCAAACTCTTGATCTAAGAGGACAGTGTCTGCTTCAGGAAGAAGGGAAGAGGAAGAAAAAAATAAATTGCCACCACATGAGATTCCTATTTCCACTTATTAGAAGGACGTGGAAAATGTTTTTATGCTTGGTAACTATATGAAATAAAATCTGGGTGTCTGTACCACAGTTAAATAAAATAATTAGAAGATGGCAATTAGTATCCTCTGCCATAAGCACCAATTGTAGGATCTTTTAACCTTGGTGGTGTGGATGTTTTGGGTCAGACTAATTCTGTTGTGGGTATCCTGTGCATTATAGAGTGGGATTAGCAGCATCCCTGGCTTTTGTCCACTAGTAGCATCCTGATTGTGATTACCAAAAATATCTCTATGTACTGCCAAATGTTCTTTGAGGAGGTCCTTTCCACTCCTTGTTGTGAACCATTGATTTACTGTGTGTAGGAACTGTTAGTCACTGGGAAGAAGACAAAAACAAACCATAAGTGAGACAGTTTCCAATAGTGGTAAATGTTAAGATGAAAATAAAATAGGGTAAAAAGTCAAGATAAGATCTTGGCATTGTGATGCATGCCTGTAATCCCAGCATATAGGGAGGTAGCGAAAGGAGGATCCCAAGTTTGAGGCCAGCCTCTGGAATTTAGTGAGATCCTGTCACAAGATAAAAAAAGTAAAAGGGCTGGGCATATATCTCAGTGGAAGAGAGCCCCTGGGTTCAATGCCCAGTCCTGAGGAAAAAACAACAACAACAACAAAAAACAAAAGCCAGTTGAGTGAGATGTAGGGAAGGTGGATTGACAGGATGCTGGACATTAGGTGGGAGTCTGATGAAATCTTGGGGGGTTCAGGTGATTTCAGGTGCAATTGAAAATATTTGGAAAACTTTAAACAGGGAATGACATAATGACATGATCTTTGATCTTTTTAAAAATTAAAAAAATCAGGTAGTTGCTGAGAATGTATATGAAAGGGTTAGGAGAAGATCCAGGGAGATCAGAAACAGTTTGTCATAATAGTTCAAGTGAAAGTTGATGCTGGCTTGCAATTTTGAGTGGCAGAGGAATGGAGAAATAAAATTCAAGGAGGAAAAAGTAACAAAACCAGGAGATGGCTAAGGCAATCTTTGATTTGTCCAAATGGCTAACAGGCAGCCTAAGTAGTGGTTTTCCACACATTTTGAAATTCAGTCCAGGCCTGTATAGATTAGTCTTGTCTATTTCTGTATTAGTTTCCCCTAGCAGCTGTAACAAGTCACCATAAACTTGGT
This sequence comes from Ictidomys tridecemlineatus, assembly GCF_052094955.1. NCBI lineage: Eukaryota > Metazoa > Chordata > Mammalia > Rodentia > Sciuridae > Ictidomys > Ictidomys tridecemlineatus. Next base: position 177,812,001 of record NC_135478.1, on the reverse strand, counting down.
AGCTTGAATCATCATATTTATTCTCATAGTCCTGGAGGCTAGAAGTTCACTATCAGTTTCACAGAAAGGTATGCAGTGTCATGATCCAGCACAGACTCTAAGATAGAGAATTTGCTGCTTGCCTCTTCCAGTTTCTGGTGGCTACTGGCATTCCTTCACTGTGGATATCACTCTAATCACTGCCTCTGTGGTCATACTGCCACTTCCTTTAATGCTTGGTGGTATCTTCCTTTATTGCTCTAATAAGGATAATTGTGATTATAGTTAGGACTTAGCCAGTTCTCAGATTATATAACCTCTCCATCTCAAGAGCCTTCATTTAATCACATATTTTATCTTCTGCCATAGAAGAAAATACTTCCAGCATCCAGGGATTAAGACATGGGTATTTCCTGGGAGGCTGGAATTCAGTCTGTCACACACAGTTCCTTAAGTATTTGAAATCACTTTTGGCTAGAGAAAGAGGGACTGAAAGTCACATGTTTCTTTATAGATCAAAGTGGAAAGCAACACTGTGAGACAATAATAAATAAAATGCTCTTCAGTAAACAAACAGAAAAATCTTAAGAAAAATAAAATTTCATAAGTGGATTTTCTTTTTTTTTTTTTAACTTGTATTTCTTTTTTTTTTTTTTTTTTTTTTAGAGAGTGAGAGAGGGGGGAGAGAGAGAGAGAGAGAGAGAGAATTTTTAATATCTATTTTTTTTAGTTCTCGGCGGACACAACATCTTTGTTGGTATGTGGTGCTGAGGATCGAACCCGGGCCTCACGCATGCCAGGCGAGCGCGCTACCGCTTGAGCCACATCCCCAGCCCCTCATAAGTGGATTTTCAAGATTTCTAGGAAACAGGCTGAGAGATTTTAAAAAATACAGGCATGCTTCATAGACTTTAGACAGTCATTCTAGACTAGACACTAAAAAGCCAATGCTTGAAAGAATTTCTATATTTATACATTTGGTAATGGACACTCAAATGCATGATACATCACATGTCTGGAGGGCTTGGCTGGGCCATTCAGTTGTGGTGGTACCCAGATTAGAGAGACACTGAGAAGGCAGTAGACACCAAAAAGAAAATGAGAAGGCAGAACTAGGTTAATCCACAGAGGCAGAGCAAGATAACAGGCACAAATAGCTTGGCAGCTGTGGTTGGAAGCTCTAGATTGGGGTTCAGGGACAAGACTTTGTCACTGGAAAGGGATCCTAGTTCCCAACATAGTGTAATAAGTAACTAGGAGAGGAATTTAGGCCTTAGGGAACAAGTGATTGGGCTGGGGACTTAGTTCAATGGCAGGGAACTTGCCTAATATATGTGAGGTCTTAGGTTTGAGCCCTAGCACTGCAAAGAAAAAAAAAGGAACAAGGAAATTACAAGTATTGGAGTTCAACACTGAGCTGTATAAGCAACAAAGATGACTTTTGTGGAATTATAGAATGCTCAGCTAGAAGATAAGTGCTACTTCCTAGAGACCAAAAACTCAGGCAGATGTTTAAGTAGGAAGTCTGACAAACCTATGTAATTCTGATGGAAAAAGGGAAAAATAACAGTCCTGTGTATGAATTTATAAATGCCGTTCAAGACATAAAGAAGTCATTACTGATAATGAGAAGAAAAACAATTTAATATGCAGTGTAACTAAATTCATGTAATACATATTTCCTCACATGATAGAAATTGCTAAGTACCTAAAGAGAGTTAGGAAGAACTAACAAATACGATGTGTGAGACAGTTTGGTACAGTGGTAAAGCATACAGATTCTGTAGCCAGACTCCCTGGTTCAAACACTGGCAAAACATGGCAATGTTTTCAATTTAGCAAATTACAGCCAGCTGTGAATTAATATCTAGGGAAACTAGATACATGAATTCTAGACTCAAATCCTTACCCTCAAATCCTTTCCTTGGGAAAAAGGATCAAACTTTCAAAGTCTCTAGTTGAAGATCTGCAAAATTGAGTGTTGAGGTTTAAGATCCCCTATATGTAAACATTAAAAAGTTTTGCAAATCCTCATGCTTGTCAAAAAGTACCCAGACTCCTTACTATACAGTTTGAACAACTTTGAGAATCACTGTGTAATCTTAGTTTGTATAGCAATCCTTATCAAATTTTATTATTCCCATTTTGGAGATGAAAATGGAGGCCTAGCAAATTTGAAAAACTTAAAAATCACATGGCTATATAAATGATGATGTTGGGATTTTGGTTCTTCCAGTTCTAAAGATGTGTATTTTTCTCCATTTTTTGCATGTTATTCTGACTTTAGACTTGATTTTTGTAAAGTAGGCCAAGATCACACACATTCAATATCTATGTATTTACCCATATAGATCTCACTTTGATATTTCTATGTCTCTACTTTGAGCTGTCATTTGTTCATTTCTCTCCTATTTCAGCACTCCCTTTCCTTGTTATTTATGGTGTTGTTAGACCATATGGGCTAACTCCTATTTCTTACTTCTGTTAAATGTCTCCTTCATATCTGTTTTCTAGCAGTAACACTTGACTTTTACTTGAAATGATATTATACACCTTACAATAAAAAGTCAAATACACACAAAATTAAAATACACATTAAAATTACAATGAACAACAGCTGGGTGCTATGGTGTACGCGTGTAACCTCAGCAACTTGGGACACTGAGGCAGGAGGACTGCAAATTTGATGCAGCCTGGACAACTTAGTGAGTCCTGTCTAAGATTAAAATTAAAAAGAGTGGGCTAGAGAGTACCTGCTTAGCATGCAAGAAGGCCCTAGGTTCAATCCCAAGTACTAAAACAAAACAAAACAAAATAAAAAAAGAGGATGAGGGCTGGGGATGTGGCTCAAGTGGTAGCATGTTTGCCTGGCATGCGTGCGGCGCTGGGTTCGATCCTCAGCACCACATACAAATAAAATAAATATGTTGTGTCCGCCGAAAACTAAACAATAAATATTTTAAAAAAATCTATCTCTGTTAAAAAAAAGGGAGTATCATGTATATTCAACAGCAAAATAGTTTCCACAAATAGATACTAATTTAAGCTCTTTTTGAGTTAATGGTTATTCATTTGTTTTAAATGTTCATCAAACATTTAAGCAGTTATTTTTCATTTTCTTTTATATTTAGGTCTTTATGAGACAAGGAAATAAATTTTCATGTCTAAACACTGAAACCTAAATCGTTAACTAAATTGTTACTCTTACAATCACTATCTCTAAATGAATATTTGAAAGGAAAGCAGCATTTAATATTTAGCTTCTAGAACACAGAAATGTCTCAGAAACTGTGGACACCAGTGTATGAATATTTGAGGTAATATCTGTGTAATTTGTAGCTCTCACAAACATAAAAACCACTGCTTTTTGGATATGTTATACATTAACTTTTTAAGTCAATAATTCCACATTGTAAAGTAAGTTCAGTCCAATGCTATGATAGTTAATGCAAACAGTTGTAATCTCTATTAATAGAATGATCTTGAAAAGGTAGAATTTTTTTTTTTTTTGAACCAGGGATTGAACCTAGGGGCACTTAACCACTGAGCCACAATCCCAGCCCTTTTTTATATTTTATTTAGATACAGGGTCTCACTGAGTTGCTTAGGGCCTTGCTAAATTACTGAGATTGACCTTGAACTCACACTCCTCTAGCCTCAGCCTCCAGAGCCGGGATTACAGGCTTGTGCCATGATGCTGAGTGAAAAGGTGGAATTCATAACAATTTTTGTATTACTAACACAAATGTCAATTAAAAAACAGTATGACAGGTGTAAAAGTGCAGTAACAAAAATATATCAATAGTCTTATTTGAATAAACCATAGTAAGATCAAGCTTAAAAAAAAACATTGTCACTGTTTTCACTGTTGTTGGTGACTCTTCTCTATAAATACAGTGGTTAATATTTATCATTTATCCTTATTTAAATTTCCTATGAATAAATTTTCCAATACTGATTACTATTTTCAAACACATCATTATCAGCAACTGATTAAATAGATTATTACTGAAAACTCATCAAAGCTTTCAAGGCTATTAATAGTTTCATGCAACTTTAAAATGTCTAAATTTAGAAGTAACTGGCTAATCAATGAGCCTTTTATTGGTAAGAGCCACCATTGCACCAATGTCTATCAATATGTAAATATGGGTTTTAACATGCTTATATATTTTTTAAAGAGCTGGAATATACTCTTTGTAATATATTTGAAACATTATCAAATATTTTGAAAATTTCACTACTACCTAGTCTATGTGTGGCATTAAAAAACACTATTAGCCAGTCATAGTACATTTTTCTAAATTGAATTTTAAATTTTCTAGTGGCTACCATGATAACAAATTTATTATCTTGACACGGTGTATCAGAATCTTCTTCCATGAAGTTCACAGACCTTTCTTATTGTCTCTTTCTAAACGATTCTATAAGAAAAAAGATAACATAGTAAAGAGAAACAGATTCACAGACAAAAATATCTAAAAAAACTCTTCTGTGTATAACAATTAATTATACAACTAATCATGTGTGAAAAATGAATTAGGAAAGTCTCAAATTATAAAAACTATAAAATTTGAATTTTGCTTGAAAAAACCTTACAGGGCCAAAATAATACCCTTGGATAAGTTCATTTTTTTTCCATTTCTTAATCTATTTTGCTTTTGTTTCACAGGTGACCCAGGAAAACAAAATTTTTTAAATTCCCCTACAGTAAACCCAATTAAGATTTTTGGCAAGGAAAGAATGAAGGGAAGCAAAAACCCAGTTGGAATGGCTTTTATTTTTTGTCTTTCGCAAATTAGAACTGGCTTCACAAATTATGCTTTCCTGATCATGTTATAAAGATGACTATAATATGTCACTTAAAACTGAAGGAAAATGGCAGAGAAATTAACCTTAAGAGATCACTTGAACTAAGAAATCTCTTAAGAGGAACTGTAGAGTATTATTACTTGTACACAAAACTCTTGTTCAGTTTGAGCATTAATGCTTTCAGAGCAACTTAAATAACATTAACAATCAAAAAGACGATGGGATTAGAGGAGGTATCTTGAATAATAACATACCACTTTTATACAGTTATTTATACCTAACTATTTTAGATAAAAAATCACAGCTTTAATGGAACTATTAAGGACAAGTCCTTTAAGCAAATGGTGATTTTTCCAAAATGAAATTTAAAAACTGTCAAGTGCTAATGGGTTTGTGCTGCCAAAAATCCCTAATCAGTTCTTTTTCTTTTCTAAGAAGAAAGGGCAAATAAGGAAAGTAAAGATTACATATTTTGAAGGAACTGTATTCTAATATTTACTTAGTGCCTATATAAGGGACAGGAACCAGATGGGAAAATCCAAATGAATTTAAAAGATGCAAAATGAGATTTGACTGTGGAAAAGAAACCAGGTTTCCCAAAATTTTTATTTTGTTTCTTTAATATTTTAATTATCCTTTATATTATGCTTGTTTCATTTGAACACCTCAATTATATAAAATTAAGAAACGCATAAGTTTTCCAGAGAATCTTGGAATATAATTCAATTACTAAGGTTGTTTTTTGACAACAGAAAATATTCATGAGGTTAAACTCATAAGGTATAGTTCTTATTTAAGTAATGGAGTTAGTTGAGGTACATGGATGTCTGATAATTCACCTGAGGGTTATAGAAGCTGGGATTTTTTTCCCAACCCTTTGAACAGAGATATTTATTAATGGGAGCTGGTTTCACATGTGATGAGAATAATTGTACCAAATATTGAGGTAAGGCACTTCAAGGATTAGCAACAGCAAAAATCCACCACTACTCCTTGGGCTGAAGAGACAAAGGAGGTTATGGTTAAAGGGCTCAAGACTGAGGGCCAGCAGGTAGAACTGGAACTATTGCCCAGTGGGGAACTAGAACCATGTAGGGAGGGAATTAGAGCCATGAAGGAGATGATACCCAAAGGAAGTGGGTAGGGGGAGGAGTTCTTGGTTTTCTTTTTCCTCTTGCTTTTAGCCTGGGAAATTATCTCTCTGAGACATGGAGTAGAGCAGCAATGGGAAGAGAATGGATCAAGAACACATAGTCTAATCAATGACCAGCAAAGGCCAAAGAACCTGGTTAATAATGAAAGTTCCAGAGAAAGATTTTCTGACTTTGAATCCCAACATTAAATCTATCACCTTCTCGTTTACTTTGGGTGAATTATATAACACTTCTGGTTCTTGTTTGTCCAAAAAATGTGGATATTAATATATTTTAACTTACTGAGTTGCCATGGGGGAGTAAGCATATATGAAGCCAAGTGTTATGTCTATTGCACATTCTCAGTAAATGTAATCTATTAAGAATTTTAAAAAATGAGATACAAGTAGAAATTAGATTAAGGCCTAAAGATGCTATCAAACAAGGCCCAACTCCCAGCCTGGTACTTGGTATATATAGGAAGGGGTCCTTTTTAAAAAAAATGGATATTAACTATTTTTGGGGGAAAGAATTACTCAGAAAAGCTTTCTACATATTTTGCCAAGAATATAGAAGTTCCAAGCTGAAGGTAGTTTTTTTTTTTGGTGGGGGGGCACGGGGTGGGAAGGGAGGTGGACAGGTTGGGGAAATCTTACTGTTATATATTCTTTAGGGATTAAGAGAGTTGCCCTTTGCTATTGCTGTTACTACAATGGAGACATTGAACAATGAATGCTGTTTATAAGAAATTGAGGGTATGTCCTATTTTTCTTTTCTCCATTCAATGGTTTAAGCATTTTTCAGACCATGGTCAAGTCCACAGATATTGAAATATCCTGGTTGAGGACACCTTGAATTCACAGGAGGAAAAAAAAATGTAGGTACAAGGCCTTTGAAATGAATTCTCCACTTCCCATGGTGGATCTTGATTTCATGGAGTAATTCTTATCATGCCCTGAGGAGGTAAGCAATTTCACAAACTGTACAATACTGTGGGGAAGGGCAGTCTTGATGGAAATCTAACTGTCTACTCCAAACCTATTTGAACTGAGCCCTTAGTGTCCTGGGACTGGGACACATAGGATATCTACCCTTCTCTAGGCTGCCCAGTCTTCTTATTGTTCTTATCAAAATAGGCTAGTTGAATCAAACATGCAAACCAACTGGGAATGCCGGATTACAAATATGCTTTGGAATGCTTCTTAACTAACCCAAGACCAAAGTGTATGGTTGAGAATAAGACATTCTTCAATAAAAAGAAAGTGAATCTCAGAGAGATATATTATAATCTCCAAAAATCAAAAAGCTAATATAATACTAAGGTATTCTAGGTATTATTTTATATATATATAAATATATATATATATATAAAATGGAGACATTGAATATATATATATATATATATATATATATATGTCATATATATATGACAATGCTGAATTTTTTTTTGCCTCAATTCTTTCACCTAACATTTCATCCAAATTGAGATATTAAGTTACATGTCAACATTCTTTATGTGATGACTACCTTGTATTTTGCTGCAATGTCCTAATCTTCACCCTCTAGGTAAATCTGCCTTCTTCAATCATTTAATAAAGCCAGGATTAAGTATCTCATTTTAAATTTAGAAGGACAAATATTGATTACCATTTCAAAAAATTTAGGTGAAGTGTATGTTACCCACCTGAAGTTCTGAGTGCTCTTTCAGAAGTCGATCATATTCTTTTGAAAGTCTCTCTGACTGTGTCTTCATTGTCATCACATCACTCTGTGCCTTATAAAGGGCTAGAAAATATCAAATAGAATTTTATTTTAAAAGAATTTGAAATTTACAGAAGAGCTGCAAGACTTATATAGAGAATTTGTATAGTCTTTACTTAAATTTACCAATTGTTAATGTTGTACTACATAGGTTATCATTTTCTCTCTTTCTCTTTTTTTTTTTTTTTTGATGGTAGTGGGAATTGAATCCAGGGGTGCTTTACTACTAAGCCACAACCCAAGTATTTTTTTTTTTTTTGAGCTACGGTCTTGCTACTATGCTGAGGCTGGCTTCAAACTTGAGATCCTCCTGCCTCAGTCAGGATCCCAAGTCTCTGGGATTATAGGTATGCACCATCATACCAGGTGAGCACACTGTCACACATGATTATTTTCTTCAATCACTTGACAGTAAATTGCAGACATCATGCCTCTTTACTCTTTAAAATTTTACTGTGTATTTCCTTAGAATATTCTCTAACATAATCATAGTATAGTTACTAAATTTAGGAAATTTAACATCAATGCAATACCTTTAATTTACCACCCATATTCTGGCAACTATCCCAATTATCCCAAGTACGCCCCTTTTGGCTTTTTATTTTCTTCCTATTTCTAGTCCAGGATAGTCTTGGATAACATACTACATTTAGTTGTTGGGTGTCTTTAGTTTTATTTATTCTGGAATAGTTCCTCAATCTTCCTCCAGCCCTTCTATCTCCATCTTTTGTGACACTGGCATTTTAAAGAATATAGCCCACTTTTGGGAGCTCAGTGGTACAGTGTTTGCCTGGCATGCATGAGGCCCTTGGATCAATCCCAGTACTGTTTTTTAAAAAAAGAGTGAGTTTTAAAATAGAACAGTTCATTTTGGCTTGGTTTTAAAATAGAACATTCATTTTGGTTTGGTTTTGACTGACTTTTCTCATGATTAAGTTCAGGTCATGCATCCCACTTACTTATGAACATAAGAAATGTTTAATTTATTAGGATATTTAGAGGCTTATCACATCTAAAGATCCTTTGTCCCTCACTGCTTTTTTCATTTTAAAGTTGATACTTTCCCCCTTGTAACTAAAGCAGCAATATATGGGAAGATAATTTCAATAATGTAAACATATTGCTCCTCTTAAAACATCTCCCCTATATCCCACTGATAATTCTTGCCTAAATCAATCCTCATTATGTCAGTTGCAAAATGGTGATTTTACCTACTTCACCATCCCATGCACATTAATGTCAGTATTCTACTGTAAGGAAGAATCTTTTTTTTTGCTCTCCACCCATTTATTTGTCAATTCCATCCATCTGTATGAACTTGTAGCTTTATATTTTTTCAATGACTTACAATTCATTTCTATATTTAATTATTTTGATGCTCAAACTTCCCTAGAATTTTTCAGTGTGAACTTCTTCATGCTGGCTCCTAGTTCCATTGACATGTCTCCACTCAATTTATTTATTTAGATTATTTGGTTACTTTCTGGCACAACATGTCTAAGGCTCTCCTAAATCTTCCCTACCTCAGCATTATAGAAGAAGTATCAGAAGGGTCTGCTTCCAAAAACATGGATAGAAAAACTATTTTATCATTCTTGCTAAGGGATGGACAACTATATATCACAAAGTTAAAAGTATGGGGTATATAATTAATGCTTAAAAGGTTTTAACTGAAGATAGTCACACACAAAATGGCTATATATTGGCCTCTGTTGACCAAGAAACTACAGTTATAAGTCATCACATTAAAGTCCTTAGAAAAAACAAAACAAAACAAAGCAAAAAAACCAAATATATAATAACACAGTTTGGAGAAGAAGATAATGAGCAAAACATACAGAAAGGAAGAGTAGCCTAAATAGGCAATTAACAAATTAAAATTGACATACTTGAAATTTTCTCTTAATGTTTTTAGAAATTAGTTTTCTAAAATCTGGGAATACTGAACAAGTTCTCTGTATAATACTGTATAAGTAGTCTTTGGAAGTTCTGCATTTGTTAATCTCTTAGGGTAAGAGTTTTAGGGAAGAATGTGGGATTTATAAGTTTAAAATTACTTTATTGTCACAATGAAATTGTCTTATTATAAACAATCTAAATGCTTTCTTGAGAAATCATTTTGTGGACATTTTTACATAAACATATAAGCCATTATCAATTAAAATGCTTTATGTCTTAGTACTTTGTTAGTTGTCAATATGGAAGTAATTACCTATGCACAGCTAGGGTGTGGCTTTAAATGCAGCCAGTACAATTAAGGAAGAACTGAATTTAAATTTTATTTTTCATTAAATTTCAATTTAAATAGCCAAATGTGCCTAGTGGCTAGCCATATTAAATAGCACAACTTCATAATTTCTTTTTTATTCTTTTATAAAGTCACAATTCCAAATTAGGTATTAAAACTGATTTTGACAAACTTAATGTAATATTACTTGGTAAAGATAGACAGATTTTTTTGGTGGTAGTTAGATTTCATTACAATCACAGCTACAATATAGAGTTACATATTAATTTTCAATTTGTATTCTATCAGAAAGGCATTTCCAGAGGCTACCTGAAAATAAGAAACATGGGGTAGGGAGGGGGAGCATGGGAAGAATAGATGAATTCTAGATAGGGAAGAGGGGTGGGAGGGAAAGGGAGGGGGCAGGAGATTAGCAAAGATGGTGGAATGTGATGGACATCATTATCTAAAGTACATGTATGAAGACACGAATTGGGTGTCAACATACTTTATATACAAATAGAGATATGAAAAATTGTGGTATATATGTGTAATAAGAATTGTAATGCAAAAAACCACAAAGTATATGTATAAAGACATGAAATGGCATGAATATACTTAGATACAAAGATATGAAAAATTATGCTCTATATGTGTAATAAAAATTGCAATGCATTTTGCTGTTATTTAAAAAAAATAAAATAAGAAATATGGTTGGTGTTATCTTTAGGACTTAATAAAAATGCTTAAGAGCCCATATTTCTGGTATTTAAAAAGCAAAGTAGATTTCACAATCTAATAATGCCTGACTAGCCTTCGTAGGTTTTAAGGATGCTGATGTAACAATCTAAATGTTTCTTTGCTCCTAAAAGTCATATGTGAAACTTAACCACAATGTCATGGTATGAAGAGGTGGGCTGGGAAGTGATTAGGTCATGAAGGTGAAGCCCTCATGAATAAGATTAGTGCCTAAAGGTCACAGAGAGCAGTCGACTCTCTTCCCTCATTTGAAGACAGGTGAGAGGACTCCATTTATAAACCAAAAAACAGAAACTCACTAGACACTGAATCTGTACTGCCTCGATCTTGAACTTCCCAGCCCACAGAACTATTCGAAAGAAATTTAAGTTGTTTGTCAGCTAATATGGGTCTTTGTTATAGCATTCAAACAGACTAAGACAGTTGGTCAGGAGCTTGCATTGAACAGGGGGTTTGTTCTTAATGTTAAAAATAATTTAAATTTCTGACAAGAATAAATTACTTAGGAAATTTAAGACATCTAAGAAGCTATAATCTACTCAAGAGTTTCCTCAGGTTATTACTGGTATAAAGCTATAATAAAACAACAATGTGTAAATGTTTCTCTGCCACGTCAAGCCAAGGTATGAACTGTTTTTGTTTTTGTGTTTCAGTGGATATCAATAAGCTTAATGATTACTCTCCTACTGAATTCACTCCAATTAGGGAAGATTATTACTGTCTATAAGCCTCTTGGACTGTTTCCTAGTTCTTTTCTACCTCTAATTTTATAAAAATTACAATATTGTGTTTTGGATGCTTTCCACCTCCTTCTGGAACTGCATCTGTAACTAAGGGATTATATAAACTTGTCATCTGACATGTGAGTATGCTTGTTTTATTTTGAGCCATATTATTTTGGAAACAGCATATATAGGAAAAACATAATTGGATAAGGAGGTTTGAGGTGACAAATCTAAACTGCTGTTTCAATTTTTGTTTCTGCAAAAATGGATTGCTATCACTTGCCAGTAGCTTTGCAGAAATGCTGAGGTATTTCATGAGAATCTGGCAGATTGAACTAGAGACTAGGTTTGGAGTCACTAGGAACTTAAGGCACATACATCATTTATTAATATAGAAAATAATCACAGTAAATATTACAGTGATGTATATTAAGCCAATATTTCGTGCAAAATGACATATAAACAGGTCAAAAATATATGTGGTCTTTCCAAGTGCTAAACTACTACATTTATGAGGCTACTGGCACAGTGGGAGGAGCTAGTGATACTAACCTACTGTGTAAATGTATTATATTAATATGATTTCTACCAGAGATAACAGAGACAGTTAAGTCTTGCCAGGAAATGAAAGAGAATAATTTTTAGAGGCATTGGCATGGTATATAAAGTTGGGCTACTATACAATAGCTGAAAGGATTGAGCCAGAGGAAAACATATCTTATTTGAAAATTTTCCATATGTCTAATGTTGTTTTCTTTTCACTTAATTTGGTTCTGTTTTTGAGAACTCAAGAGTGCAATACATTGGAGTTATCCAGTAGTTAGGCTTTGTATGTACTATTCTTTTGCCCTTTATCTATTATTGTACATTAAACCACTGTAATGCTTCCAAGATGCTTAGAAAATAGACACACAAACTTTTGTTCACTAAAGAACATAAACTGTAACTTTAATTATATTAATTTATATATATGCCTATAGTGTCAGATCCATGTATATAAGGTCTATGTTTTATTAACCATTTCATTGATTACCTACTGTCTCTCTTTTGATACTGGGGATTGAATCCAGGGCTTTGCATGTGCTGATAGGCAAGCACTCTACCACTGAGCTACATTCCCAACCCTTTCTAAAACTTATTTTGAGACAGGGTCTTGCTAAGTTGCCAAGGTCGGCTTTGAACTTGAGATCCTCCTGCCTCCCCAGTAGCTGGGGTTACCATGCCCAGTTGGTATTTAGTTCCCTCTTTTTTGGAGGGGAGGGGGAATATCAGGGGCTGAACTCAGGGGCACTCAACCACTGAGCCATATCCCCAGTCCTTTTTTGTATTTTATTAGAGACAGGGTTTCATTGAGTTGCTTAGGGTCTCGGTAAGTTCCTGAGGCTGGCTTTGAATTTGGGATCCTCCTGATTTAGCCTCCCTAGCTGCTGGGATCACAGGCATGTGCCAGAACCCAGCTCAGATCTCTTAATCTCACATTCATCTGCTAATTAGGTTTGTTGATTGTATTTTATTTATATCCACTCCACCTCTGTACATTCTTTTCATCTCTAACTTAGATTTCTCAATCTAAGATTCCTCACCTAGTTGTTCAGCTCCTCTAATTCACTGTCACAATGCTGACAAAGTGATTGCTCTCATGCTTAACAACCACCCTGCAATAGTGTCTCCAAAATGTTAACATATAAACATGACTGACATATGAGGTGATTCAAGATAATTCTTATGCCTGCTGTTCAACTTTCTGCCTTATTTTATGCTGCAGTTGCAATGGGCTTCTTATAGTACCTTCAAAATGCCATACTCATTCAGTTATGTGCTGCTCATTTGGTTAAAACATCTGTCCATCTCCCTTTATCTCCCTGCTTCACTCATTCTCTCACATTTCATGTGGCTCATTAACATCATCCTTCAAAACACTGAGGAATTGTCTTGTTCTCCACTGTGGGCTTCAAATGCATCTCAAGCTTACCATCATCACAGCACTTGTCATGCTGAAGGACAACTATGCCCTCACTAGACGAGGGACTATTACTCAAGAAACAGAGCTGTAACTTGTGTCTCTCTCTGAACATGCAGCACACTGCCTACCACATGGCAGGTGCTTAAAATATGTTCCCTGAAGGAAAGAAGAAAGTTAAATGTAAAGTGTAAGCTTTAAGGATTTGAAAAATTCTGTGAAATCAGTTCATTTTCTACAGATGGAGATGTCACTTTACTTAAAGGGAATCTTAGTTGCAACAAGATAAAAACAACTATCTCTTCAATCAAAAAACAAAATATTCAACATAGCTGGAGAGCCACAAAATAAACATATGAAATATATATTTGATGAAAATATACTCATGTTACAAATATTTCATGCTACTCCAGAATTAAAACAAAATGCAAATAAATAGTATCTCAGAATACAATTCAGTTAATTAAAAAAATCTATAATAATGAAATTCCACAATAATGGGGATATATCCAAGGGACACAAGAGCCAACCAAGAGTCCTCAGTGGTTGAAGTTGGGCAACCTGGGCAACAAAATGGAAGTAATATTAAAGCATAACCCAAAGTTTAAGATAAATATTTATGAGTTCATACTGATGTAAAATAAACAAATGGTAGAGAAATGACATATTTGTGCAGAATAATTCCCAATAATATATACAGATAACTCTGTTCTAAGGAGGTAGAGTATGATTCCCATTTCTTAAGTGTGGACTGTGAACATGACTTCCTTCCAAAGATAGAGGGGGAAAAAGTAACTTTACAGTACAGAAACCTGACAAACATAATTTCTTTCAGGTGATCAAGTTATCATCAATAGTGATAATCATGTTAATAGTATATACTAGAAATAATATGATGAAAATGTCACTTTACCCCTATATTTAAACTGTAGTTATATATTCCAATGATAAGAAAAACAAAAGATAAATCCAATTGAGGCTCATTTTATAAAATAAAAGATCAGTGCTTTTCAAAAATGTCAAGGTTAAGAATAAGAAAAATCTGAAAAACTATTCTTGTCAAAAGGAGCCTAGGGGTGATAGGATTACTAAATATAATATGATATCCTCAGTGAGATCGTAGGATAGAAGAAAGACATTAAGTAAAAACTAAATCTGAATAAATCATGGACTTCAGTCAAAAATATTATGTGAATATTGGTTTAATAATTATATGTATGTACCAGATTAATGTAAGGCATTAATAATGGGAAAACTGGGTGTGGGAAATATGAAAATTCTCTATATTATCTTCAACTAACTAGATATTACTTAAAATATCTGAACTGTTTTAGCATAAAAAGTTTATCTGAAAAACACAATGGGGAAAAAAACCCTAAAATACTATGTATCTAGGACCAGATACAATAAAATTCACTCAGTCTATCCAAGTTTCTAAGAGTCTATTGAAATGACCTTCAAGGACAAGATATGATTCAAGGGTAAAACAAGGAGATACCCAAGCCAGGGTATCTCCTTAAAATTTTTGTTCTAAAAATGCACATTAAAATGACAAAAATATGTATATGTTTATATAGATTTACTGTCCACTAAGCAGAACCAAAACTGGACTAAAAACTAAATATCTCTTGGGTTAAACACTAAAGTCTGGGGTTTATTTGTTCCAGGAATTTTTTTTTATGTAAGTAGTGTACTATGGATATTTTTAGTCATGTTAAAAGCAGCATGCAGAAACATATTCTTTGGAATAAAATTTATAGTAGTGAAACATCAGAAATCATAAGAGTTTAGTAAATAAATATGCATAAAATTGATGTCTTATTACTCATATTGAAAATTGTAGTTGAAAAATGACATAAAAGGGCTGAGGTTGTAGCTCAGTGGTAGAGCACTTACTTGGCATATGTACGGCATCAAGTTAAAATCCTCAGCACCACATGAAATAAATAAAATAAAGGTACTGTGTCCATCTACAACTAAAAATATATTTTTAAAAAATGACATAAAAGGTTTTAATATTAACTGTAATAAATTTAAGAACTAAAAAAATCCCAAATGGCCTTCTAAATTCATTTAAATAGATAAAATGTTAATTAAAAATTGTACAAAATTTTCCGATGTTTTGAAATTATGTGGTATAGTGTTACAGTATATATTTTTAAAAAACTAGAATCAAAATGGTAATATTAAGAAAGACCAGTGAGTGGGCAGTGAGAAGATGGACATTAGAAAAGCAGACTGAATGCATTTCAAAAATGTCAAAGTACAGGGAACAACTTCTATGAACACATATAAGAGAAGGGTTGAGAGGCAACATGGTTATAAATATCTTAAAATATATTTAAAAAAATTCATAAAAGTTTTTATGAAATCATACATTATGGTAAAAAAGTGCAACGCTTATAGAAGGGCTGTGAAAATGAAAATCCTTAATAAGAAAAATGATAAGCCTTTACTGTTTTAAGAATATGAGACGGGCAGTTTTTCTCCTGGACTCTAAGAACTGTTACTCCATAAGTACATACCAAAAGTTTCCCTTTCTGTTCAACAACTTATGAAATGCCTACTTTTATTCATTTTCTAAATGTGGAGGATACTGCAAAAAGATAGCTAGGGTTTTTGCTCTCATTTTCTATGAGGGGAAAGAGATTTACAAACAAAGAAACCAAACAGTGATAGTTGTAAGTGCCACACAGAAAGGTAAAACAGGGTAAATGGGCTAGAGAATGACTATATAACTTTCTCAAATAGAGTAGTAACAAAGTTTCTGTACAGAGAAGAAATTTAAGCTAAAATCCTTTTGTCTGTTTAGAGGGCTGAGAAAGAATGATACTCCAGTAGCACTGAGCACAGGTAGGATCTGCATTTTATTTTCTAAATGCCATTCTTTACTTAAAGGCCAATTCAAGGACTGGGAAAAAGGGCTGGAGATATGGCTCAAGCAGTAGTGCGCTCGCCTGGCATGCCTGTGGCCCCGGTTCGATCCTCAGCACCACATACAAACAAGGATGTTGAGTCTGCCGAAAACTAGAAAAAAAAAAAGGACTGGGAAAAGTGCTAAGATGAACCTGGAACATCTTTCTTGCTATACCAGAAAACTTACAATAGAATGACATCTAATAAAAGGGGGAGGAATGAGGGAATCAGAAAATCACCACTGGAAAATATCAAAATAATAAGTGAGAAAAATATGGAGAGAGAAAATGTTAAAATGAAGGGTATAGGAGAAATTGTTTTTTATTATTCTTGTGCCTTTTCTGTGAGATTGATATTATGTCTGAACAAGAAGTTAAAAGAAAAAATTAGAAAATTTTCTAAATAGAGCAGAGAATTGGGGTAGTTGCTGGGCATGGTGGCGGATGGGATGAAGGATTTTTTTTTTTTTTTTGGCATAGGAGATCCCAGAGAATGTTTGTAGGGAAGTAAAGGAGTTTAGGGAGAAATAAAGTCCTTGAGAAGGTTAGTGAGGTTGGGATTCAAAGTACCAGAGAAAAGATTGAAATTTCATTCAAGGGCAGGGAGAGGGTGACACGAGCTATGGGGGATTGAGAGGTGGAAGAGTGGTTTTGGTGGTGGGAAGATAAAAGTTGTTTTTGTGTGATTCATTCTGTGTCCAATGAAACAGGGTATATTTAGAAGTTTGAAGTTGACACAAGATCTAAACAGTTTTGGAAAATGAAAAAGTAAAAGAGATAAGAGAAGTTCAATGGGATTATCACACAGTGTTGAGGGCAAATTTAAATGTAATAGCTATTTATTTAATATAGCTGGGTCTTTCTGAAACCTATGGAGGGAGGAAGGAGAAGCAAGAGAGTGGGGAAAGAGAGCAGATAATAAGTTTTCAAGAACATAACTATGATGAATCATGAAATCCTAACTGGATAAGGAGAGAAGAGATATCAATGTTTGTGGGTGAGATTTATCAATATGTTATTATATGCCAGATCAGGAACAGTAGTGAATGCTGGAGTCACACAGATGTCTTAGAAGCAGTATTTGCCTTCATAGCACTTACCGTCTAGTATGAAAGTCAAGGAAATAAAAAAATAATTTCTGTGGCATACTCAATAAGTAGGGCATTCTTGACAGGCAAACCTGTAGTACTACACAAAGGTGAAAAATAATGAAACACCACTATTACAACTACCAACTATGATAATTAATAAAGTAGGAGTATAAAATTTAAATTGGACAAGGTTGGAGATGACATTGGGGGCCAGATCACAGACGGCCACATCTGTAACCTTGGGGAGCTATAAAGGTAACAGAAGCCAATAAAGAATTTTTTTAAAAATATTTTTTTTTAGTTATACATGGATACAATGTTTTTTTATTTTTATGTGGTGCTGAGGATTGAACCCAGTGTCTCACATGTACAAGGCAAGCGTTCTGCCACTGAGCCACAACTCCAGCCCCCAATAAAGAATTTTAAATAGTGCAGAGGTATAAGTGTGGTTTTAGAAACTGTTCTAGTCTGGAATGGCAGTACCTGCCTTTAATCAGATTGCAAGTTCAAAACCAGCCTCAGGAACTTAGTGAGGCCCTGTTTCTTAAAAAAAAAAAAAAAAAAAAAGCTGGGGATGTGGCTGAGTAGTTAAGCGCCCCTAGGTTCAATCTCCCAAACTAAAACAAAATAAACAAACAACAACAAAACTACTCTAATGGCAATATGAAGAGGCCAAACTAATGATTAACAGAGATTAAACTGGGACATATATTAGGAGACTGCTTGCTCAGCAAGAGGAGTCAGACATTTTTGGAGTAGAAAATAAAGCTGCATAATTACATTACAGAACAAACATTAATGAATAAAACCAAATATAATTCTTTTTTATATGCAAGGAACAAAGGGAACAAGGAACAAAATTCCTTTTATTTTTCTTTCTTTTTTTCCACTGTCTCAATCTCTCAAACTTCTGGACTTTGGAAAATATATAAGGTGCATGGGCAAAGTGGCAAAGTACTTCTGGGTTTTAGAAAAGAAATGAGTTAAGGCATGCTGACACTTAAACTGATGACTGGTACTCTGGGCCAGGGAACTGATAAACAAGCTTTCTAATTTAATAAATAAAATATTCACTATTGGTAAAAGAAACATGATAAACACATGATGAAGACTTCATTAATCTTAGGTTAAAGTAATGTATTTAAGAAAATAATTCTGTATGTAATACTGAGCAAAAATATATAACTGTATTAATGTGCTAGACCTTAAAAATAAAGATGTACTTTTTAGGCAAAGCACTAGGTAATTACAGATTATAGGAGATGCTTTGAAAAGAGAACACTTTTTTTAAAAAATCATTTTTTAGTTGTAGTTGGACACAATGCCTTTATTTTATTTATTTATTTTTACGTGGTGCTGAGGATCAAACCCAGGGCCTTGCACGTGCTAGGTGAGCGCTTTACCCCTGAGCCACAACCCTAGCCCTGAAAAGAGAACACTTTTATAAAGTAATTTTATGTGTATACAGAATTGATGTGAAATCTTGAATTACCAACCCATCATATATGAAAACTGAAGGAGTAAATCTGCTTTGTCTATAAGGACATATAATTTCTAAAATTATCTGATCAATATTGATTCAGCAAGCACTTAAGTGCACAGCAGATTTTATAACATTATTAGTGGCAGAAACCAATCTTTTCAGCATATTCTCATTTATAGTGAAAAAGATACTTTATTTATCTGAAGACTCTAATGGCCAATATTTCTGCAAAGGGTCAGAAAGTAGGTATATTTAGTTTTCCAGGTCATATAATCTCTCCAATTACTACACTCTGCAGCCATAGAAATCATGTAAAAAAATGGGCTCAGCTTTGTTCCAATAAAATTTAATTTACAAAAAAAGGCAGCAGGTTGAATTTAGTTCATGGGAAATAATTTGGTAACCCCTGTCCTAAAACAACATTTGCAAGCTTTATCATTTTATCATAGATTATAAGTTTACTCAAAAGACCCATAAAATAATGTCAGAACATGAGAGAGAATGGTCCAAATTATATTGCAAAATATTAAGAAAACTACTATAAAGTCTTTTTTTTTTATCTCAATTTTCCTTATAGAAAAAATAAAGGCTACACAGGGGATGTTGTAATGGGATTTACTTTTAGAAAGAAAGTGTTCTTTACTCCTGTAAGTTTTTTCAGCTGAATTTTTTCGTAGCTGATTGTTTCTTTTCAATTTCAAAAGTGACTGAATCAGGAACCAAAAAGTGAGGATATTTGAAGGGGAAGGAGAATATAAGTTAATATGAGACTGTGCCTAAATTTTCACATGGTAATGCTCTCATCAGGTGACTCTAATGCCAAAACTCACACTCTAAAATAAAATCTAACTCATTTTATTTGTGTTCATCACTTTTAAATACTGGGCGATTAATACACTGCTCTCATCAGGTGACTCTAATGCCAAAACTCACACTCTAAAATAAAATCTAACTCATTTTATTTGTGTTCATCACTTTTAAATACTGGGCGATTAATACACTGGTGCCTAATTCATCTATTCCCAAGACCCTAATTATACAAAACAGAACTATTATTATTATTTGAGTTTATAAACCAACCCCAGATTTAATTAGCAAATGAACAACTCAAACATCTAACATTGCCTGTTTCATTACTGATCAAGTTTTGAGAGGTATTCTCTTTCAATGCAGAAAGCCTGTAAAAGATTTTGTATTAAATCCCACTACATCCTCATTAGGCTACAGGAGAAAGGCAATATTAAAAAAAAATTAACCCTAAACTTGAGAAAAATATTTTAGTTATGATAATTTTTTTCTAAGTTGACAGTTAAAAGCTAAACTTTTCTTTTTATTTCAGTCATTTCCTATTAACTTGGAAAAGTTTTATAATAGAAATAATAATAATAATGATAATAGTCTTAAGGTTTTTTTTTAGTTGTAGGTGGACACAATATCTTCATTTTTAAAAATTTATTTTTATGTGGTGCTGAAGATCAATCCCAGTATCTCACGAGGCAAGCACTCTGTCACTGAGTCACAATCCCAGCCCAGTTAGTTAGTCTTAACACTGAATTATGTGCTCTGTATTCATGACAACTCCATGAAGAACTACTAACTTCCTCAAGGCCAAAATTCTGTTGCTGTTTCTGTACTTTCACGAGAATACATTTTTGACTCTAAACATGGTACTCAAGCACTCCCACATCTTGTCTGTTTTCTTGCCAGCCTCATCATTCCCATTCTACTCTACCATCAGCTTCAAGCTTTGCCACAATGGCTTTTCATTCTTGGTTTGTGTGTATTCTTAAGACTAGGGGAATACACTCAATGCTCATTTTTACTTCTGAAAGAAATACCACTGAAGCCTGCAGCTCAGTTGAAGTGATACCTCTTCACTAATTTCCCAATTGTTTCAGTAAGAAAATCATGAGCTCCTCTGCACTACCATAGTCCTCTGTATTATAACTTTACTTTGACTTTTATGACCCCTCACCTTACATTTTTAGTATCAGTGAATTTATCTATCTTCCTCATCATACATTCTTGAAGACTGGGATGACTGTGTATTTATTCATCTTGGTGTCCTTCATAGAATCCAACACAATAAGTTGCAGATGGGCAGATACAATTACAAGTTTAAAAACAGAACTGAGCAAAGATTATATATTGCTTATGTTCCTTTACTTGCAATCCTTTGACCATTTGCAGTATTTCAAGTCCCAGGAGCTGATCCTACAAAAACTGTTATGGAATACTTGGTTCAAAACAGTTGTAGCCACATTCTATGAAGCAGAAGAATATGCTATTGATTCAGTGTATAAGTCAAAGAAAATCAATTTATGAGAAGGTTTACTGAAATGAAATACCAATTTTCACATACGGTGGGTACAAAAATTTTACCTGACAGCAATATTTTGTTAACATTTAAGAAAGCAAAGCAAGATGGAAAGAGAGGAAATGAGGAAAATGCTGTCAAGCTCTGAAGAAAATACCAAGTCATGGAAGTAGTCCAAGGGAGAGGGGAGGGGGTTCAGAGAGCAATGGCATTTACTTTCCAATTTCAGTTTCTTCATAAATCCTAATCTCCCTTCTCAATTATCTTCTTTGTCAATCCTATCAACATTCTGGGACTACCTTTCTTCTGAATTTTCAAATTTTCATTTCCAATTATTCTCTAGGCATTTTCACTCGAATATCCAAACATAGCATATTTATAACCAAACTCATTATTTCTACCTCCCCCTACTCATGAATAAAATAAAGCACCCCACTACTCCTCTGGTTCTTATGCCTGTTAAAAGCATTATCTAGTCAACCAAACTAGAAAACTGGAGTCAACTTGAACTTTTATTCTCTCTTATACAAAAAATCCTGTTGAAATCGTCTTCTTTTCTCAAGATGAGATTTTACATCCCCAAGGACAGAGAAAAGATTACACAGGCTTCCTGAAGGCAAAACAAGACAAAGCAGGAGCTCAGGATGTAGCTCAGTGGTAGAGTATGTGCCTTCCATGCAGAGGCCCTAGGTTTAATCTCTAGCACTATAAAACAAAAGACAACAACAAACAGACCACACACATACAGAAAGTAAAATGACTCTGATCATGCTCAACAGAAACAATGGATGCTAGAGATAATGGAACATCATCTTCAAATTTCTGAGGTTAAACAGTTTTTAACCAAGTGTAAAAGGAAAGTAATATTTTCAGACATTCAGGCTTTAAATTGTTTATTACTCATTTATATTTTTCCTCCAGGAGCCACTGTATGATATGCTTTACCAAAAAGGAGAGAATAAACAAAGAGTATAAAACATGGAATCTAAGAAAGGCAAAGGGAACTAGTCAATAACACAATGTAATAAAAATTATGATATGCTTATATTAAAGGATGGAGGGGGATAGATAAGGAAATTGTATAAGGAGTTGGGTGAAATAACAGATGTAAGGCCTTTTCTTTCATATAAGAAAGTCAAAGATAATATTCCACACTGTAAGGCAAATATCAGAATAGTCCAATGAATTGAATATACTTGCTTCTGGGGAGAGATGCCTCATAAGAACTCCTCAGGAAGAACATCAGAAGACTGTTATTGTTCACTATAAGTCTCATATTACTATTTATCCTTTCAAATTATGTATATGTAAAATTTTGATAGAGTAAAAAAAATATAAAGGTACTCTATTCCCTTTACGTGGTACTACAGTGACTACCTAGAGTTATATTTCTATAAGTAAAGGCTCTCAGAGCTGGAAAGATCTCTAGAGATTTAGTCTTTTTTTAAAAAATATTTTTTAGTTGTAAATAAACATACAATATCTTTATTTATTTTTATGTGGAGCTGATGATCATACCCAGTGTCTCATACATGTGAGGCAAGTACTTTACCATTGGGCTACAGCCCCAGCCCGTAGAGTCTTATTTTTAATAATGAAAAAAAAAAAAAACATGCTGATTTCTTTTTTCAAATCACCTCTCCTTTCCTGTGAAGGTTTACTATTCTATATCAACAGATCCAAAAGATGTTCTAAACAACCAACCATATTCTTAACACTAATGAGAAATTGTTATGTTAGCACATGCCCTCTTTTTCTTCCCAATGTTCTACCCAAGAGAGTTAAATATTCAAGACTGTGAGCTAACAGATGGATAAAACATGCCAGGTCCTGTCTTAATGACAGCATGAGACATCTTTCTGAAATGAAGAATATGATTTCATTAACCACCTGCTGAACTTAAATTTGAGGGAAAGGGAAGTTACTGTGTAAAGTTCTCTCTCATGAAAAATAAACATAATTTAAGAATCAAAAAGCCAACAGTGAAAATAGTTCTTGATGGTCATTTCTGCTTCTTGATTATGCTATTTGGGGTGATATAAAAATTACAACTAGTTATTCTCTGGTTTAATGGAAAACTGTTGCCAAAAATGGTTAATGACTGGACCAAAGTTATACAGTGTATTCTCACAGACTTTGAAAAGTAAAATTCATATGATAGAAGTTAAACTACTTCTCATATTGAGGGTCCACTCTCAAAGTACAATTGGGAATAGTCCATTAATTAGGTAATTCAAGCAAAACATCTACTGCCTCACAACTACCAGGATATTTGGAAGAGAGGTTAAAAAAAAACAATAAAAATCTTTCTCTTATATATATGTATTATACAAGTATTATAGAAAACAATTTAAAATCCAGAAAAGTCATTCATTATACATTCCAAAGATAACCATTTGTGTATTAATAGTTTGGTGTATGTATTTCCTAAGTGTTTTTATACTAGATTTGCCCAGTTTAATTTCTGTACCTCATTTGACAATAAACATAAATCGCTAAAAACTCATACATTTTATTATAAAAGTACTTTATAATAAATGTATATAAAAATGTATATAAAAGGTCTAGTGAACATGCACAGCTAGGCAGGAAACAGGCAGGAAGAAAGAATACCAAGGTATTCAAATTAATCATCCTCCTTTAGGAGATCCATCAATCGACTCCTCAACTTTACAGCATTATCGTTTATTGCTTCCTAGTGTGACCATCAACTTCTAACTGACCAGTCTGCTATATATATTGCTCCTCTTACTCAGAAGAGTAAAGCCATTTCACTCAATTTTCTGCCACTCTAAGTTCATCAAAACATTTAGAGAACTGTGATTTTTATCCTTATTCCCTGGAGCATTCCTATATTCTGTATGCATTTTGCACTCTCCACTCATATTTTTGTGATAATCTAATCTATGTATCCTATATATGTATGTTTAATCCACACATTTGGACCACAAACACTTCAGGAAACAATCTACTTTCTCTTGCTTTAATGTCCACTTTGTAAAGATTATAATAGCTTTTCCTTAGGATAGATTATCAGTTTTGCTTGCTGGGATTGTTAATAACACATAGGTATCCTTGAATTTCTGTCTTAATATCTTCTCCACAGCTTTTCCTCCCATTCATGGAAGACAAACAGTTTCAGGCTTTGGAAATAGATAAAAAGCCCCAAAAAAGGAAAATAATTACAACTAAGTGGTAATGTAATAAGGAACCATATAGAATAAAATATCAACATTGTGTATTCATTTCAGGAAAGTAATCCTATAGAAAGCAAGACTCTTTTTGCTGTTTAACAATAACATTAACTGTAAGAGGAGATAATACAGATGAAGTAATAAAAACTAATAAATCCTTTATTTACTTTACTAAAAGGCTTGGTCATAGATTTTTGCTTTAAAAATTAATATACTATAAATTACATATTGCCTACTGCTATATCCATCCAATAAATATACAAAGGCTTCACACACGGTAGGCAAGTACTCTACCACTGAGGTATACCTCTAGCCCTATGGTATTCCTCTTTTTGTAGGGGTGGGTACTAGGGATTGATCTCAGGGGCACTGGACCATTGAGCCACATCCCCAGCCCTATTTTGTATTTTATTTAGAGACAGGGTCTCACTGAATTGCTTAGTGTTTCATTTTTGCTGAGGCTGGCTTTGAACTTAAATTCTCCTGCTTCAGCCTTCCGAACTGCAGGGAGTGTGGCAAAGCCACAGGTGTGTGGCAAAGGATGATTATTTTTAGCTCTAATATATTCAATGTAGTAAAAGGAAATTTTATTTCTTTTCAAGGTAGGTCAAGGTGATATGAAGGTATTTATTTAGGAAGATAGTTGAATTAACAGTATTTCAAATAGGGGACAAAAATGTTTTGTTTCTTGGTTCAAATGTAAGGTCCCTGTTATATTCTGCCAACACTTAAGCATACTTAATACACTTTTATATTCACCTTAAATTGTGTTTGCATATAATTTTTTTAGAAAACTGATTTAAAATTTGCTTTTTCCTCAACAGATTTTTAAGGAAAGTATTAGTTATGCTTCATGTCCAATTATTTTGTAATGAATAAATTATTGAAAATTTATTTTAAAAATTGTTGATAATTTATTTTGATATATATATATATCAAAATAAATTATTATATATATATATATATAATTTTTTTTTTTTTGTGGTGCTGGGGATCAAACCCAGAGCCTTATACATGGCAAGGCAAGCATTCTACCAACTGAGCTATATCCCCAGCTCAAGTACACAATAGCTAAATTGTGGAACCAACCTAGATGCCCTTCAATAGATGAATGCATAAAAAAAGGCATATATACACAATGGAAAATTACTCAGCAATAAAAGAGAACAAAAACCATGGCATTTGCAGGTAAATGGATGGAGTTAGAGAATATCATGCTAAGCAAAATAAGCCAATCCCAAAAAACCAAATGCCAAATGTTTTCTCTGATATAAGGAGGCTGATTCATAGTGGGATAGGGAGAGGGAACATGGGAGGAATAGACGGACTCTAGATAGGGCAGAGGGGTTGGAGGGGAAGGGAGTGGACATGGGGTTATTAATGATGGTGGAATGTGATGATCATTACTATTCAAAATACAGGTATGAAGACACGAATTGGTGTGAAAATACTATATATACAACCAGAGATATGAAAAATTATGCTCTATATGTGTAATAAGAGTGGTAATGCATTCTGCTATCATATATAAATCAAAATAAATAAATAAAAAATTTGTTGATGAAAGAAAGGCAGGAATGCAAGCAGAGTCAAGGAATTTGCCTCAGTCACTTTGCTTTTTGTAGGAGATATACACTACTATACAACCTATACATCCTTTAGTATAAGATTGGCAGCCCTAAAAAATCCTTCTTTAAAAAAATATTTATTTTTAGTTGTAGTTGGACACAATGCCTTTATTTATTTATTTTTATGTGGTGCTGAGGATCAAACCCAGGGCCTTACATTTGCTAGGCGAGCACTCTACTGCTGACCCACAACCCCAGCCCAAGAATTCCTTTTTTAACATAGCATGTGATAGATGTATTCCTGTCCCTGAAGGAATGAGGGGCAGATATTTCTATAAGCAGCTCAATCACTATTTAATCATATTTACCCTTTCCTGGATGCATGCAATGATTGAGTGTTGCATGTTTCCTTAAGTTTCAAGAATAAATAATGGGAAAATATTTATTTATAAGAACAAGTAACAACAGTTTTTCTGGATGTGTCCTTTGAAGTCAATCTCCTTAAATGATAGGTTTTTTATAATATAAAGTTCTATTTCTGTTATAAAAGCTTATGAGGCAGACTGTAAATTCCTTAAAACTTAGGCTATCATTTTTCATGGCAGTGCTCTTTCTCAAGTACTCCACACTCTGGGATATCAGAGTCATTGTTAAATGGATTATTAAAATGACAGACGAGGTCCTTACACATGACTAAGTAGTCCTGAGTATAAATTAGGTGCTTTGGGATATGTATGTGCTCTTTTATATCTCTAGAGTGATATTACTACATTGAAGTACAATAGTTTACTAACTTGTCAAATCTAAGCTGGTAATTAAAAACTGATGAAATTTGTCACCACGATAGAACATTTTTAATAATTGCCTTCAGAATGCCACTTTTCTAATTTGGAGCTTATCAATTTACATAAAACTTTGTATTTACAATTCCATTAATATACTTGGGAGAAAATGTTTCACTTAAATTTAAGAAACACCAAAGGCAAGAAAATTCATATGGAAAATATCTTTGCCTCTCTCAACATTTGCAAATAAAAAACTCTTTACTGAAAACTTTTCAAACACTTTTCACCTTAATATCCTAAATTTTTAGGAATCAATGAATATTTTTGAGTGATATTATATATAAAATATATTGCTGCATGAATCTAAATCCACAATTCTAATTGACACAATTTCTTTATTCTTGCTTTCATGAATCTTACTGGTTGAAGAGAACATGGTCAAAAAATACCTTCTTTAGAAATGGGACCTTTGAGTTTCTCAAGGTTATTAAGAATATTAAAAAAGTAACTTTGGGTAAATAAGATGTTTTCATAAAATATCACATATCTTGCAGGAACCAAACCAGGCATACTCAAACAGGTAAAATCCGCTTTTATCTCAATACTTTCTCACTTTGAAAGGAGTTATGTAGTCTACATTTCAAACACGGAAGTTGGTGTTTCTTGTTATCAGATTACAAATACAATGCCTATGTTATCAAAGAGTTCATTTTCTCCAAACATCAAATTTGTCTTTTAAAGAAATACTCATATAGTATTAAGTTGATTTTTATGTCAGACTTAGGAAACTAATTAAAGCTTCCTGAGAGGGGCCAAGAGAGGCATACAAAGCCTACAGCTTATTCTTGTCTTATTTTTGTATCACCTGTTTATAAGAAAAGGAATCAATAACCTTCCTACATTCATATATAAATACATGATTATTAGAACTCCACAGCATGTACAATCACAAAAATGGAAAGTCATACTCCATGCACATTTGATATGTCAAAATACATTCTACTGTCATATACAACTAAAAAGAACAAATAAAAAAAGAGATCCTTGGCTGATATAAAAGAAAGTAAGATTTTGAAACAATTTCCTTCCTTCTTTTCCTTTTCTTTTTACTCATTTAAGGTGGCTTGGAAATGGCTCCATGAATTCTCTAAAAGGATTAGCAATAACATTTTATGGTAAGTAAAAAAAAAATAAATACTACTCTTTTCTGAAATGACTACTGCAGAGGGTAGGTGACTACTGAATTTTTATGTAAATGTTAAATTTTTTTTTATCATGTCCAGACCTTTTGTAACTGTAGAATATTTATCACTACCAACTATATGATTCCTCAAATTTGAGCTATACCATACCAACCAAATATTCCACTTTGTCTAGAAAGTTATTTATTTATTTACTTACATTTTTTTTAACTTCAGTTTATTTATTTATTTATTTATTTTATGTGGTGCTGAGAATCAAACCTTTACCAATGAGCCACAACACCAGCCTGGGTAATTTATTTTAACTTACTGCCTCTAAACTGTCCTTTTTTTTTTTTTTTTTTTTTTTTAAAAAAAAACTTTAAATAAGAAACAGAAAAAAATATGCTTAAAGAATTTTTGCATCATAAAATATCCTGTGAATTTTCATATTATTTATAGAATTAGCTTTTATCTTTAGGCTTTCAATTTAAAATTCAAATTTATCTTGATGCAGTAAATCTCATCCAAAGAATGTAAACAGATGTTTAACAATAACATGTTATATTTCAAGGAACTTTTATTGTACTGAGACCTACTAAAAGGAAACCTAAACTTACAAATGACAGAAAATAGGTAGATTCAGTCACCAAATATTCTCCAACTTATCTCCAATTTAAAGTAGAAGTGATTTGAAATTGGATATGGTCTATGCATTCATATTACCTTGATCCTGACTGGAAGACAAGTTCCTCAGAATCCAGCTAACAGGTTAGGAACAATTGTTCCTATATGCAGAAATGTGCCAGAGGTTAATAACGCTACACAGTTACAACATGAGTTTTCTATAATGACACTGGATTTGGGATGTCTACTTTTCTGTGCTATGCAGCTGCAGGGAATATTATTTTGTTTTTTGATTAGGAAGAAAATACTGTTAGAATACTTTTTTTTCTTTTAATGTAGAAGAAACAGCTGCCTTCATGGAAATGGAATTGGGGATATTCCAATTCAAGCCTACAGTGCAATGTATTTTGGAATGGAGCACTTGAATTCTTAGCTGCCATCCCAGATTATTGCTTCTGCATCTATCCATCTCTTTCAAAGAATGCTTTCCTTTT
The DNA here is from genome assembly GCF_052094955.1 of Ictidomys tridecemlineatus. Classification (NCBI taxonomy): domain Eukaryota; kingdom Metazoa; phylum Chordata; class Mammalia; order Rodentia; family Sciuridae; genus Ictidomys; species Ictidomys tridecemlineatus. Next base: position 177,782,990 of record NC_135478.1, on the reverse strand, counting down.
TTCTAGTGGGTAGGAAATATTAGAACTTGGGATAAGCAATATATCTTTTTGTAACCAAAACTAACCTTAGTGACTTGTTTCTATGAAAGTAGTAATACACGATGATAGAAAAATGGGACTCATTTTACAAAAATGTATTTACAAGCAACTTTTTAGGAACATAGCTCTTCTAAGGCACGAACATTTGTATTTACAACACAGATCTGAAACACCTACATGTTTCTCTACATAACAGAACATGTTTCTCTTGGCTGATGCAATGTTTTATCTTCATATTTGAGCAGGAATTTATAAATAGGTCATTCTTGGTATTTTGGCCAAAAGGACGTTTAGGTATGAGTTTTGTTTTAGGAAAAACAGTGAAGTGTAACAGCATAAAATATGCTAGTCTTTTCACTTTTTTACATGCACACAAAGTTACCATCTAAAGTCTTCTTTAATTCAGCTTTCAGTTTTTCCTGGTCTTCTACTAGTTTTTTATTTTCTGTTTCCAAAGTATGTTCTTCATCTGTGGTTTTCAAAATCTATCACAAAAGAGAGGTACAGGAAGAAGTAAGCTTAGATTAAGATAGCTAGATAGGTTATAGCTAGATAGCTTATAGCTAGCTAGATAGCTTAATTAAAGCTCTACTGAATATATTATATAATCTTAAAATCATGTTTGGGAAATAAGGATTAAAATATATTCTGGAACTAAAGGAGACTCAAAATTTTGAAATTAAAAAATAATTTTTAAAAAATCAAGAAAAAAAATTTATAGGAAGGGAAACAAGTAATCTATCTAAAGCTATTGGTTTTTATTTTATTCTTTGTCCTTTTAGATATTTTATAATTTTCTATAAGGTTACCATTTTCTTTCTTTTATAACTTTCTTTTGCTAACAGAAACTTGATAATTGACAAACACAAAAAAATATTTCTTTGTATTATAGCTAAAATATCTGAAATGAAAATAAGAATTTCTTGATAAGGTACAATTAGAATTATGTTTTAAAAATTATTCAGGCAAATAACATGAATCTCTCTTCCTCAATTAAGTGCATGGCATAAATCTAAGGAAATAAGAGGTTGATAGTAATTAGAAAACCATTGTGTTCTGGTTGTAAAGCTGTCCACTCAAGACTATTTTTTTATACAGACAAATCTGTAAGAATATAAAGTTGTCAGGGTGGAGATGGATAAGTGGAAAATGACAGGGCCATATCTATGGCTGGAAAATTCTATCTAATTTTCATTGAGCAGTCCCCAAATTATTTTTACTCAGCAATTAATTCTTTACAATGTTATTTATATTTTGAAATCTATTCTGGCTTTTAGAAAAATTGTAGCTTATCTTTTCTAGGCAGGAAAAATTAAGATCTCAACAGTGAAACAACTGATTAAAATAAAAACATCATGAAGTAAAAAATTCCATAATTTGTATGGATATAAACTATCACTGTTACTAGAGCTAGGAAGCTGACTTAAAGAAATATTAAGGAATTTAAGTTACTAATATAAATAAATGAATATTTAAAAACTAAAATATGTAACCTCTAGCATGGGTTAGTGGAATAAATAAAGTGGCAACAACTTAATACTGACAGCTTCCACAGTCTGGTAAAAGAGCAACTCACAAGAATTTCACACAGACTGAGGTAAGAATTTCAAGGGCAGGGTGATTCATTTTTTAATGTAAGTTGATATGGTCAACATACAAAACTTACAAATTTCCACTGAGAAATGACTATAGGCAAATATTTTATAATCCAAGGTGCTATAAGAGAAACATGATTCCTACTCTTAGGTAACTTTAGTAGAAATGAAAAGATGAGCATAAAAACTGTTGCACAAGACAAATACAGTACTAATGCACTATAACAAAAATTAGGCAGGTCAGAGAAGGAATTAAAGCTCTACTGAATATATCATATAATCTTAAAATCATTTTTGGGAAATAAGGATTAAAATATATTCTGGAACTAAAGGAGACTCAAAATTTTGAAATTAAAAAATAATAATTTAAAAATCAAGACAAGAAAAAAAAATTTCTCCAAACCTTTTAATTTGTTGCTTAGTTCAAGTTCAAAACAATTATAGCTGTTACTTCATTGAATTCAGTTCATAAAATCTCTAGTGATTACTCAAATTGGAAAAGAATCACTGAGTTGCAGGAATGTTTATAGTGACTACTTGAATTATTATGGCAATGATTTGGAAAAGTTGGATTTGTGTTAGTCTTGTAAATAAGCTTTCATTACTGCACCTGTAAAATCATCCAAATTTATTATGTGTAACTTCACCTTGGAGACAGACCAGGGATCCTAGAATCTGAAATTCAATAGCTACCAGCTACATGAACATGAGTATTCTCTGTCCCACTCACCTCATCCCACCTTGGTAAGTGACTGGAACAAAAAGTCCGTGCAAGGTAAAACTCCATACTGGTTTTTTTTTTTTTTTTTTTTTTTAAATTTTAAAGCACTTAAATTAAAAGTGAGTTTTTTTTTCTTAGTTTTAGTTTTATTTTTGTAATTATTTCCTTAGTAACTGAGAGGCAGAACAGAAAAGGCACAAACTTCATTTTTTTAAAACAATGTTTTTTTTAGTTGTTGATGAATCTTTATTTTATTCCTTTATTTATATGTGGAGCTGAGAATTGAATCCAGTGCCTCACACATGCAAGGCAAGCACTCTGAGCACAACCTCAGGCCACTACAAGTCATTTTAATAACAGGATAGGAATTGAGGGCAGAAAACAAAGTGGTTTTAAATGTGGATTCTAGTGTCAGGCTGCTTAGTTTCCAATTTTCTGAGTAACAGAAAACTTGATTTTGTGCAAGTTACTTAGCCTTTCTTGGCCTGTTTCTTCACTTATAAAATGCAGATAATAAAATATAAAACTCACAGGATTGTTGTGAGAATTAAGAGAGTTAATACCTTACTGTCTAGCATTTGAAGCAATACTTGACATGTTGTTAACTATTATTTACAGATAAGGAAACTTTAAGACCAGAACACACAGGTAACATCCCAGGTCACATTGCTAATTACTTAATTAATTGCTAATTACTTAATTGCAGGGACTGGTACTCAAGTCTCTTAGATCTCAAGATAATGAGCTTTCTACTACATAATATGCCTCTGATTGAGAACATAGAGAAAATTTTATTTTTCCTTAGCTAATATTTCAAAATCCACAAGTACCTGAAATCAAAGCCATCCTTTATATTTTCACCTATGGCTTTTATTTCATTGGTCAATTAGTTACATTCTGAGCACTGAGAGTATTTTGGTCTAGTTCACAGACTTTTGTGCCATTGTATACTAGCCTTAGTCCTGCATTATCTGTGCTTCATCTGATGATCCAGCACCACTGAATAGGTCTATGCAGGAAGCAGGGAACCAGGACAGCATGGAACCAAAGGAAAGGAAAATAAAAAAAGAAGAAACTGTGGGAGGTCAAGGAATCAGTGACCATAAAATAGATTTCCTTCCTTTGGGTAACAGACTTGAAAACAATTTCCAAAAGCAAAGCTCCAAAAATATTTTGAGGAAAGTGATTTTTTTTTTTTAAAGAATAAGGGAAATTCAAGTGCACTAATTATGGTGTACATGGGAAAAGTAACAGTTTCAAAACTTTAAATACTTTACATTTTTGTAGAGTTGAGGAGTAAAGAGAAAGACAACTGAAGATGAAAAAGTAAGTGTCCTTACAGTAGTTATAATTCATTACTCTGATATGATGTATATAATTTACAATCAATATGAGCATCCAAGAAATCTTTTCATAAAAATGAGGCTATGTACTTTTGAATTTAGCCATCATATGTTAATCAAAGCTTAGAGGACTGTGATTTTTTTTTTTTTATTATTGGGAAATGAGATCAAAGGATAAAAAAATGATGCAAGTAACATTAAAGCACAAAATAAAGTGCTTGACTATGCTGCTGATACATTCCAAAAAAGAAAATGACATATTGCTTGCTTCTGAATACAGAAAATACCAAAGCAAATTTACAAGACTTTGAAAGATCAATGACTTTTTGAAATAGAGCAAATCAAAATATAAACTGGTTCTTGTACTCCAAAAGTTTCCTTAAAACATGCTAACAATCTACTCAAAAGAAACACTTTTGAATTCTGTTTCTATGAACAGAGATCTTTCTTTACCTTTTTTGTTACAGTATAAATGATGCAGATATAAAAAATAAAATATGGGCTTTGAAGAGGTGACCATAATAATGGAGAATCTTTACAATTTTTTGCAATTAGTTGTTGCCTCATTTAATAGGTTTTAGAAAGCTTTATACTGTATCAAGTATAGCTAACTTATTTAGATTTGATGAAAGGGGGTGCTAATTATCCTTTCTGTAAGAGACTGAACATTAGGATTTAGATAAGGACTTTAATTTTCTACTGCTTGACTCAAAATACTTTTTACCTAACTATAACTTGGTGTAATGATAATGACTGTTTGCATTTCTTTAATTCACAAGAGAAAAATAATTTTGGGATGGGGATGTGGATCAGTGGTAGAGCGCTTGCCTAACGTGTAAGGCACTGGGTTCGATCCCTGGCACCACAAAAATAAATAAATAAATAAAACAAATAAAGTAAAGGTATTCATCTACAATTTAAAAAATATTAAAAAAATAATATTATTACATTATTTTAGGAATGTTTTCTTCAAGAAAATGTGTTTCTCTTCTCTTTTTTCTAAGGAGAATGAGTGAAACTAGTGGGACTTAATATGAACTGACAACACTGAAGCATTGAAACCTGACTCCTAAATTTTAAATTTCTTTAGAGAAAAAGATATCCAAAGTAATTTTGTATCTTTCATTTTTCCATTTGTTCTTTTTGGTCAGTGGAAAAAACACCAGTACCTATTCCACGCTGAATGTAAGGGGAAGGATAATATAGGATTCTCAAAGTAGGAATATCAGTAGTATCACCAAAATAAAGATTTAAACTATTATGCACAATCATCAATCTACAATCAATGACCTCTCTCTGCTTTTTATACAACCAATCATACTTTAACTGAAAAAGAAAAGGAAACAGAATCACAAAGATTTAGTTTGGGTAATGAAGTAAGATTAATGGTAATGAAGAAATTAAAATTCATAATCTCAGAATGTTTTCTCTTTGAATCATAAGAAATAGGTCCAAAGATATTAATTTACTATGGATGAGAACATGAGAACAAGTAAACTAAGAGAATAGTAAAGGTACTTTAGATACAATCATTCCACAGAACATTATTGTTCAACAACAATATCAACAATATTCATATGAACTGTTACAAAAAAGATTAAATACCCTTTTTAGTTTTTCATTCTCTTCCATGAATCTTTTGGCAGCCTTATTAGTATTTTCTGCTTGACTTTTAAGCACTCCTTTGTTTGATAGTTCTTTTGCCAGCTGAGTTATAAGTGTGACCAGACGTCTCAACACTCTAAGGAAAAAAAATCATAATAATGCATCACTAGATCTATCAGTAACTGTGACTTTAAATCAAAGAGCCATTATTAAATGATTCTCTATAAGGTACACAGGTGTGGGTGGTGGAGAAAGTGATGTTTAAATGGAATGAATATATATATATATATTTACATGCATATGTATATTTATTTATATATATATATATTTTAATATGTATGTATATAAGTACATATATATTTAATCCAAGTCTCTTAGTTAAAACAAGCCTGTGTATTATTCCTTTGAAATTTCTGTTAGAAGACTAGCATTTAGAAAAGTTTCAGTGGTACTTTTTTCTCTTATTTTGTTTTGCAGTGCTGGAGACAGAACCCAGGGCCTTGTGCATACAGTGATACTTTTCAAATTATTTTTCTAGTACAGCTCTTTAGCATGAATATAAGACAGTAAGGCCAGAATGAAAACCCTTTTTTTTCTGACCAGTTCATAAAATGGTATTTAAAAGCATTGTATACATTTGACAGAGCCTAAAAACTGCTCATTCACATCTGTTCATGGTAACTTCCATTGTTAGAAATTTTAATTGATCTCTTCAATTATTCATTGAGTGATATTTACTGAGGAACTGCTAAGTATTAAACACTATGCTAGGCACTGAGGACACAGCAGAAAATGAATTAAGTCCCTGCCTTCAAAGAGTTTAGGTTCTAGTTGGAGGACCAAAATAGTATTTAAATACAATTGTAAATGATTCTAGGAACAAAAGTATATACATGTAAGAAAGAATATAATAGAAGACCTACCTACTTTTTGGGGGACTGATGGCCACAGGGGGCTTCTCTGAGAAAGTCTAAAGAATGAGCAAGGGAAAGGAAAACAGGGAAAGGAAAGGGTATTCTGGTAGAAGAAATAGCTTGTGTGAAGACCCTAACATGGAAAGGAGCTGGCTACACCACAACTCATTTGTTCTAAGAATGAGTGAATAGTGAAGGTGAGTGTGGCTGGAATGTATGGTAAGTATTAGAGAAGAGTAGAAAGAAAGGCTAGACAGAGAGAGACAGGGGCCAGATCAAGCAAGGTCCTATGGAATTAGCAAACCTATAAACAGTAACAATTACTTGCCATTTGGTTATTTCACCTGAGTTCCTTTATGAAGATGTTAGTAAAAAACAGTCTTCACATATGTGGAAAAAGTGAGAGAGAGAAAGAAACCTAAACAATGTGTTAAAATTGTGATTCAACTTTTTTTTGTTTTTTTTTTTACTTACAGCCAAAAAAATAATGAAAATCCAGAAATGTAAAGATTTCTTTGAGACCTAAAAAGTTTCATCTGTGTATGTTCATAGGCACCAAGTTTGCTAGTTGAGCTCTTGTCAATTGTATGAATAGAGGCATATTTCCTTACTTCTCTCACAGCATCTATTATAGTAAAAGAGAAAATACTTTGTTTTTAAGAATATAAAATCATTAAAGAGAAACAGTTTTAGAGTAACTGATCAAACTTTTTAATAATTGACTTTATGTAGGGGGCTCTCTTTCCTTTTTTAGCACCTGGAGGGTAAGCAAGTAGTGATTGTGATAGATTAGACATTATAGAAATGTCTGTTTAGTTCCTTCATTCATTTTTGAATTGGGTTATCTGGCTTTTCATTTGTCCCCAAGATGTCTTTTGTAGATTTTTTTTTTCAAGCCGAGAATTACATAATGGACATTCGTCAAATGATTACATCTCTGTAGTTTTGGGATATATAATACTTAAATTGGGTATATTTCTGATTGGATCAGTTCAATAATTTTGGTAGGTTACTATAGCATTAAAAAGAAAATCCAGCATGGACTGTCATTGGTCATTGTATTGTCTTTCTAGCTATACTACAAACTTTTACCTTTTACTCTATCCTTAAGAATGACGAAAATTTCACCTATTGACAGTAATTTAATGCAATATCCCATTACCATCAACTCCAAGAGATGATCCTATTTTTCTTATACTATTAGCATTTTTAGTAGCTACTATTACTTTAAATAACTACAATTTTAGAAATATTTAACAGGTTTGTTAAAATGGGATTTGATCTATGGTGGCATATACTATATACCTATATAGTGGCATATACTTCCCTGACTAACAATTGGATTACACCTATTACTGGAAATTTTCAAATAGCTGTTTCTTTAATGTTTTCAGTTCTGACAGGTCTCAGTTCTAGGGGAACTATTTCTTACTAGTGCAAAATAGATACCAGCACATATGTTTAGTGCATTTTAAAATTAGAATTTCATAGTTATTTAGTTATTCTTAATCACTGGATTCTTTCATGTTCTAGAGAAGGCAACCATCTTAAATGTTTTAAAGCCAAAAGAGGTACAACAAGTTTGAATGCTCCCTTCATGTAACCATTAGCATTCCTGGGGAAGTTTTTGCCACATGAGAAAAGAGATTCCAGTTCGAAAATTGAGGCCATTTTGACAATCATTTGAATTTATTTTTTTATAACACTTTGAGACAAAATTCACAGTCTGTTTGAACTCAGTTACTTCTAAAAAACATGGTGATTATGAAGACTTACAGAATTTGTTTTGATTAAAAACTTTAAAGCCCTTTTAATTTCTAAAATAAAAATTTCAAACATGCTGAAAACTATCACCAGTTAGAGTGTCCTTAATATGAAATGCTTATATTCAGAAGTATTTGGGATTTACTCATTTTAAATATTTGCGTGTATATGTTAAGATATTTTAAAGTCACATGAGATTCATTTAATTTTTATACAAACCTTATGCACATAGCCTGAAGCTAATTAAATACAATTTGCTTAGGTTTTAAAATTATTTGTAATAGGCACATTATAATGATACATACTAGTGGGATTTGTTATATCTCTCTCTATATATGCATTTAATTTGATCAATCTCAGTCCTCACCACCTTCCCTTTTCTCTCCTCCCCCAATTTGCTTGCTGTACTGATCTCCCTTCTATTATTATAATGTATTATAATCATATATATAAGTGGGCTCATTGTGGTATATTCGTATATGAATATAGCATAATTTGACAAATTTGTTCCCCCCATCTGTCTCCCTCCCTCTCAATCCCCTTCTTATACTCTAATGGTGTTCTTCCTATTTTTGGTTTTCATTTGTGTGTGTGTGTGTGTGTTTGTGTTTTGACTCCAACACATGAGGTCAGGTGTGGAACTTTCCACTGTGGTGTAATGTTGGTCTTCAAAGTTCCAGATTTTGGAATATTTTGGATTTAAAATTTTCAAATTAAAGGATGCTCAATCTTTCCAAAAAACATTTATAATCCCATTACATCGATTCAACAATTATTAACAATCTGCCATATCTGTCTTTTAAAAAGTATTTGAAAGTGAAGTTGCAATAATCATGACACTTTACTCCTAAATACTTCAGCATGCATTTCCTCAAATTAAAAACCCATTCCTCCTACATAAATTAGTAATTTTTAAAAATAGAGTTTTGTTTAGATCTTATCGATATAACTATCCAGCTCTGCAGTTATCTGTGGAAATAGGCATACATAATATGAGAACAAATAGGGATGGAAATGTTTCAATAAAACTTTAGTAACAAAAATTGGCTTCGGGTCCATAAGCTGTAAATTGAAATACAAAAACGTTGCTATCATAAAAAAAAAAAAAACAAAAACAAACAAACAAAAAACAAAAACAAAAACAAAACCCCTAACATCTAACAATTACTCTAAGTTCAAATTTTGGCAGTAGTCTCTAAATCTGTGGTGATATCATTTTTTTTTTTTTTAACCAGGATTTAATCAAGATGCACAGTCCACATCTAAGATTCCTTTTGAGAGTTTAAAGATTCTATTTCTTTGTTCCCTAGCAGCTGAGCCCTTAGATGCTTAGGATACCACTTTAACAGAGGAGTGTATAACTGGATGCCATGAGAAACAGTATCTGATAACTCTGAAAAGTGGGATATGCATTATTGCATTTTAACCTTCAAATAAAGAGGTTAATAAGAATCCCTGTACTTCCCTGAAATTAATGCCTCTGTATACAGAATATCAAATGTATATCAAAATTTCAATATCTGCTGATCTCTTCTTCTTGATTTTTAGAAATCCACCCCACCTTTTTCTTTTATCTTCTCTAGCGTCCAAATATGAGAAAAATATATGACCCTTGACCTTCTGGGTTTGACTTATTTAGCTTAACAAGTTCCATCCTGCAAATGGCATAATTTCATTTTTCTTTATGGTTGAATAAAATTCCATTGTGTATATATGCCACATTTTCTTTCTTTAGTTATAGATTGACACAATACCTTTATCTTTATTTATTTAATGTGGTGCTGAGGATTGACCTGGTGCCTCGCAAATGCCAGGCAAGTGCTCTACCACTGACCACCAGCCCATATCACATTTTCTTTAACCACTCATTTGTTGACAGACACCTAGGCTAATTTGGCTATTGTGAATTGTGCTGCTATAAACTTGAGTATCAAAGAGAGATCCATAGAAGAAAGGGAACAATGGGTGGGAGGAAGTGCTGAGGAGTGACACTGGCCAAATTATAACGTTATACTGTATGTACGAATATGTAACAGCAAATCCCATTATTATGTACAACTGTAGTGGACCAATAAAAATTGTGGCAAAAAATCAATATCTATCAATATAATATATAAATTCAACTACATGCCAATATCAACATCAACATAACTAAAAATCAAGAAATTAATTAAAAAATAACACCTAGAGTTATGCTTATTCAAAGGAAGGATCAGTACTAGTACTTACCTAGAAACAGAACAATCAATAGGATTATAATGGTAAGAAAAGCCTTGTTCCAAAAAGTTGCAATTTTACCCCAAACATTAAATGAAAAAATCTTCTGCCATCTGCAAAGCAATATAGGTATATATTAAAAGTATATATATTTTTTAAAAAAGGCAGTTTTGAAATACTTTCTAAAATCAAGGTCCATCAACTGAGTCCAAGGGATACAAATAAAGATAGGAAAAAAGATAGAGAAATTTAATATTTATGAAATAGAGAACTCTCTCAAATTTAATAATAATCTGACATTTGATTATCTTCTGTCTGGCAGCTTAAAAAAAAAAAAAAGGCTTTGTTTTTTTGGATACAGTAATGCAATGTTGCCCAGGCTGTCCCTAAAATTGAGATCATCTTGCTTCATCCTCCTGAGCAGCTGGGATTATAGGTGTGTACCACCACACCCAATTAAAAAAAAGGAATTCTTAACAGTAAAATGTTGTATTGTTGATCAAAGCTATTTATATCATCTTTCCTAGTCAGAGTGATGACTCAGAAATGACAAGTCTATTGGTCCAAAAATTAGCACCATTTCAGGAGTAAGTTTCTCTGTATATTTATTTTTATATAGTATACTTTTAATATCTACTCCAAATAAAGATGTTTCTCTATTTTAATCATGAGAGAATTAAAATAATTGAGGTACTAAATATATAAAAAAGTGAAAAAAATCTTATATAGCTTGATAAATTTTTACATATGTTTATATCTATGTAATTTACCTACAACCCAGATCAAGATCTGAACACAGAGGAATGAGATGAGGGAAACAGTCTAGGTGGAATAGGCAGTAGAAGTAAACACAAGAGTTAAGAAGGAATGAGCAATAAATGGCAAAGAGTGACAAAATGATCCATCTTATAATTTGAAAGGTAACAAACTTTGTATAAGAGGATTTTAAATTAAAAAACCCATTAACTGAGTCCAAAGGAGACAAATAAAGATAGGAAGCATTAAATACATTTCAAGCAACTTATAAACTTTAAAAAGAATTTTAATTTAAGATTACGACAAATTATTCACTGGTAAAATTTGTAAACAACTATAAATATTAATGACTTGAAGTTGATGGGAAAAGGGACTGATAACAAATGGAACAATTTTTGCCTCTATACTTTCTTTTTATTTAATTTTTTATTTGTTCTAAATTAGTTCTAAGAATATACTTCTATACTTACTTCTATACTTAGAATTAAGTATTTTTATACAGGTGCTATTCAAATTCTATATTACAAAACTTTTATTTTATATTACAAAACTCTTTTAAAACAAGAACATAAGTGGTAATACTTTGATCTATGTCCAAATGTAAATTCACTTAACCTCATTTCAAAGGTCAATACAAGAGGGAATGGAAGTGACTCTCTGTACGGAACAACCAGCAATAGGAAGACTCAATTCAAGAGCATCTAAACCTTGCTATATTATTGGTTCTAAGCAATCCTACACAGTTATCCTACTTAATTAATACAATTACCATATGAGGCATTATCACTTCAGGAGTAAGAGGTCTTATTATATAATATACTTTTATATAATATAATATTATATAATAGACAGTACTATTTCTATTTTATAGAAGGGGAAACTAGCTGGAGAGAGTCAATAACTTGCCCAATGTCACACAGTTAATAAATAATACCAGAGAACTGGGATAATACCCAGGGAGTGATTTTGAGCCTGTGCCTTTTATGACTGGGTTATATGAGAAAAGACCAAAACTTTTTTGTTGAAGATTATGAAGATACACATATAAAAGGTCAAAAGATGTGTATACACAAAGAAAAGGGACATAGTATAAGTTATTTGTGTGTAAATATGCCATATTTCTTATGTGTATTTGTACATGAGAATATTTATATATCATGTGCCCAAACACCCACATCAATGTAACAGCTACTTGATCCTGATGGATATAAAAAATATTTGGAAGAAAGAAAAAGTCTGATCTCAAATTATGAATCACTTTGATGGAGAAAGATCAACTGAAGCAGCACTGTTTTTTTTTTCTTTGCAAATCTTCAAGCCTTACTTGTATATTGGATGTTCCCAAACAAGATCTTTCTCTTGTATATATAAATGAAGCAAATTTTGAATATATGGGAGTCCATTGCTGCAAATACTAACAAAAATCAAAAGAGGCATTATGGAGGGTTTAAAATGAGAGGCAGTATGATGAAGAAGCAGCACTGGACTGAAAGCAAGATTCTTGTTTGGAATTTGCTACTGACCACGTAGGTGATCTTGGTTAGGCCATTTGCCTTTTCTGGGATCTAAGGAATGAGTTGGGTTGGATGAGATAACTGAAGATTCCCTCCCCACTAACAATATGATTTTTCTCTTTAGTAAGGAAAAAAAAAAACCCAACAATAAAAAAACAACAATGATAGGCAAAGACAGAAGTGAGTTGAACCAGGTAGATAATGAGCAAGTAGAGTTGTGAAAGACTACCTAGACCTCGAGCCATGGTAAAACTTTCTAAAGTTTCATCCAGTCCCATTATTTTACTACAGTGTAGTTTAAGAAGATATTTCTAGTATCTCACTTATGAAATATTTTCTTGTAAGTCATGAGTATAAACAAATATCTTGCAACATTTTATTACAAACTGTTTTACTATCCATACAATCAAGTTCCTGGATCTAAAACCAATCCCCTAATGAGTAGATTATTAAAGGTAAAGTGTGTTAATGCTTGGGTTGAAATTTCTGTTCTTAAAGATCTTAAAAGGTCCTTTACTAAAGAAATAATGTTAATACATTGTCTGATAGCTTTCACATTTGGCCCTTTTAATACATTGAGTGGAATAAAAAGTAATAAAATGCCGTCATTTTACATAGTTTACATAATGCCAAAACTAAAGAACTTACAGGCTTTGGTTTCTAAATTGCCATTCCACTGCCTCAATTTAACATTTTTTAAAATACATGCTATATTGTAAAAATAATTTTTTTTAATTTTTTTATTCCACTGCTTCAATTCAGGGCAATAAAACAAAGGTAAAACCTCATGACAAGACAGGGCAAGTATCAAAAGTATGTAATCAACAGAATCAGAAGGACTCGCACTCGGCTTGTTTCCTTTGAGAAGGGAGGAAAAAATTATCATTTGTACACATAATAAAGTTTTATAAATTTTAAATAGATATTGTCATGAAACAGTTCTAATCTGTTAAGTAAGTTTTTAAAAGAATACCCTTTGCACAGCGGGCTCTGAAAACTTTTCAATCTTAAGAAAACCTTTCCGTATCACACTGTTCTTTGGGGACCCAGAAAAGGTGGCCTTAATCACTATACATTTCCCAGGTTTTCAAGGAGCTAGTCCAATATTTAGTATTTTTAAGATTTGAAAGTTTCCTACCTCTGAGGAGGAATAAAAGGTAGACAGAAGAGTAAAATGAGTCCTATTTCGGCATAAAGAAAGGTTGCAACTGCCACCCATTGGATTGTCATTTTTTTCTTCACACCTGAACGGAGAAACATTTATTTTACTTTACTTCATTTGAAAGAAAACTGGGCTGAAGGCCCCGGGGCACACTGCTTCGTCCGAGGGCTGAACTGAGGCCCCGCACACACCCCAGAATGGACCGGACAGGAAGAGACGGGACTAGACCGGACGAGACCCGGCCTGGGCGTCTCCACCTCCTTGGCGAGCCGCGCAGAACCCTAGAGGCGGCCAAAGGGCGCAAAGACTTCCTCTCCGCCCGGCCGCTGCACCTACAGTCCAACGCCACCCTCCTCTAACGCTTTGCGGCCCTCCCGCCCCCCGAAAGCCACGGGCCAGCCGGGTCCGCTGGGGTTTTCAGCCCACAGCCTCGCGGCCCGCGGGTCTTGCCCGGCCTTACCGCGCTGCGGCCCGCCTGACTCTCCGCGCAGCTCCGCCAGCCGGACGCGCGGGACGTCAGACGCCGCGACGGGGAGGGGGAGGGGGAGAGAAGTGGGGGGCAGGGAAGGGGGAGTGGAGAGCGGCGGGCGAACCGGCTTCCCCCCGCCTTAGGCTGCCGTCCTGCTAAGGTCACCGGCGGCGAGGCCACGTTTATTGGTAATAATTGTTTCCTAATTGTAGTCTAAGACGACTCAGGCTCGGGGCTCGCAAGTGCAACTTCTTCCGGAGGGCGGGCTCGCGTTTCTCCAGCGCGCCACCGCTTTTGGAGGAGCGGCGAAGGCCCAGATCTGGAAACCACTAAAGTGGGCTGCGCAAACCCAGTGTCTGCGGCGGAGGTTAAAACTTTCAAGTGTCCAGAATTAAACTGTACAAGAGCCAAGACTGGGTGGTCGTGCAGCATTGTTTTTGAAACCACAGGAGAATCTGTAGCATTACAACATATTCTGTCCGTTTTCCCGGTTCTTTTCCATGGTCTAGGAAAAGGCAATACCCTTTGAGGTGTTCTTTGGGGACCCAGAAAAGGTGGCCTTAATCACTATACATTTCCCAGGTTTTCAAGTTGCCTGAAAAACATTCGAGTTATATATGAGAATAATTCTATTTAAGAGTTTCTTGTTCATTTTATATGATGTTAGCTTTTATTCTACCAGAACTCTGCACTGACTTTTATTGAAAATGTACTTCTTGTTAAGGTACAGATATTATATAAGTCATACCTTGTTAGTATTAAAATAAAAAGTTTTTATTTAAAAATGTTAAAAACATTTCCTTTAGAGAAACCCTCCTCCCCCAACCATAACAAGATTCTGAACAGTTTGTCCGTGTTTGGACCTAGAGCCACTGATTTAAAGTAAAAACAAAGATGCAACCTTATATTTTATAAAGTATAAAACAGAGTATATATTAATATAATTTAGGAAGTCCAGTCAAATGCCATAATGCTCTGTAAGGTAATCTAAGACTGCTGATGCGCTCGACAGTGCATTAAATACTCTTCTTTCCTGCTTTGAAGTTATCTTTTCCATCATGTACATTAAATGTTGATGGAAACACATGTAAGGAGTTCCAAGTTCAAGAGCGATGTCAACCCAGTCCCAGATGCATTTCAATGGGGTTTCCTCATATCCAGCAAACATGGCTGGGTTTGCTAAGAGTCCTCTTGCAACCATCACACCTAAAATTAAAGCAGACCATGTTTGTCCATACCTTAAGTGCCCATGATTATTAGTTCAAACGCAATGAAACAAATGTAGAATATTAAAAAACAAGTTATGACTAAACATTTTCACAATGCTCTATTTACATTAGTCTGTTTAATTAAATAATTTAAAATATTTTATTTTAGTACCTTTTGAAAATGAATGAAATTAAATGTATTTAAGTTCTTCATTTTTTAAGGCTTCTACATTACAAAATTAGTTTTTAGTTTTTCTTTAGGGTAAACCCACAGTGTCATAAATCAGAAGGTTTTCAGTCAAAGTTTATCTGCATTCTCCCCTATGGTAAATTATTACAGTGCTTGGCTTGGTATACCAATAATTTAAAGGATAACGAAACCACCGTTCCTTTGGCTTCTCTGATTACTCCTGAGTTTATTAACTTCAGATGCTTTTTTTTTTTTTTTTTTACTAGTAGGTTATTGGAAAATTCCTAATTAGTCACTAGATATGATGGTAGAAGACAAGTAACTTAATTTATCCCCATTAAAATAATATAGTTTCTAAGTAGGAGAATGAATAGCATTTTAATAGACTGCTTAGCTTAAATCTGTATGATGGGAAAATGTAGCCCAATATTAAAAGAAAATAATGAAAATCAAATTAACATTACTACCTTATCCTTTTTTTTCCTAATTAAAAGATAAACAAAGCACTTTTTTCTTACCATCTGTCCCAGTAATCTGCCACACATTTTCAGCCTCTTTTAAACTCCGGATATCTCCGTTAGCAATTACAGGTATAGACATATTTTCCTTTATTATTTTAATGGCATCATAGTGGACTGGCTGGTGTCTTTCTTCAACAGTTCTTCCATGGACTGTAATCCAGGAAACTCCAGTTGCTTCAGCCTTTCGACAAAGATCTACGGTTCTGGTAAGGTCATCATGGATCCTATAATTTCAAAATTACACCTATCTGTTCATATTAAACAAATCTTAATACTAAAATTCACTAAAAAATTGGTATTTTATATACTACATTGTTTAGTTATGTTATAATGTCATGCCACTATCAGGAAGGATCTTTTCAGGGATTATTCCCAGCCAAGACCTCAAATTTATTTACTTTGAAATTGGCAACAACAGGACAACAAATGAGTTTTATCTTACCTATTGCTTCTCCCTTTTGGCTTTGATAATGAAAGAGTCATCAAAATACTAAGATAGATGAAGTGAAAGATGCTACGTCAACCCACTAAGTCCAAAGTTTTCAATTTTATATAGGACTGTGGAACATAATGGGTCAAGATTTGATATGAATGCCCTAATCCCCAAGTGGAAGAACATACTACTTTATCTGTTAAATGTTTTTAACTTTTCACCAAAAACACATTACTATAGTTTATTTTTATTGTAATATTTTAGTGCAAATATCTTTTCATTTTTATTCTTCGTGCTAGGAATATTTCTTTAGTGTTAATTAAAGAGAACTTGGAAAAAGTTGAGGGAATGGTGAAGTCTTTTAATAAAGGGAGGTTTAATTTTTGTTAAAAAGGTGTTCAGGATTATAAACAGAAGGGTATATATTTGTTTACTAAATGTATTGTTTCAAAAATTCCATAAACCAACTACCAATTTATTTAGGACAGATATTCCCAAATCACCAAACAAAAGAAATATTCTTTTAATTCTTAATCATTAGATTATTTTGTCAACAGACTAAAATATTGACTTTACCTTATTTTAATAGAAACTGAAAATTTGGGGTTTTCCACTTGATTTCTTACTTGTTTCACCATATCTCGAACAAGCTCTGGCTTATTTATTAAGCAAGCTCCATAACCTTCTGCCATTGCCCACCTTCGTAAAACAAACACAATAACAAATGAATTACAAACAGGTAGAAGAGAAGATAAAAATTAAAAAAGCACTGAAATGTAAATGTATTTGTATATTTCTTTATTTAGTGATCTGGAATGAATCAGATTTTAAAAACTCATAGATCAATAAGATTAGGAAAACAACTTATGGGGAAAAAAAAAGATAATGATAAGGAAAACATGTTCCCAGATCAAAACCAAACCAAACAACTCCAGGGAAATAGTTTCCGTTGGCAAATCAGAATACTAAATTAGAATTAGTTCAACCAAAACAGATTAAAATATTTGTAATTAACAGCAATTACTTCAGATATTTTAAATTCCAAATTTGATGCTTATTGTACATAACAAGAGGTTTTATTAAGTTTCAAAATTTTTGGCTTACAGCACTAAATAGCTTCTTTAACTCTTCTAATGAGTATACAATACGTCTAATCTGGTTTGGATTATGATGCACTTTAAAACTTGATTTAATTCTTTGGATGCATTTTGAATTGACAGATAACCTAGTACAGTAGGGATAATGTTGGCAAGTTAAGTACAGCTTACTCAAATCCAGTTACTTAAACCCAACCAAATAACTCTGGCATGAGAAAGAAAAAAAAAAAAAAGAAAAAAAGAGAATGATTATAATAAGGTATTTTTTTTAAAGGAAATTAAGAAGAAAATAGGCAGTTTCTATCAAATCATAGAAACACTTTTTAGAGCAAGAATATATATCACATGATAGTAAAATACATTTTAGGGATTATTGTAGTCGCTACATTTCTCATATAATTTTGGATAAGGTTCAAGCAGATCTACACAAAAATGTTATTGATAAGGGGACTTTTTTCAAAAGTCTACACATCATTTCAGTCATCAGATAGATCTTTGAATTTATGTTTCTAAATATTTTTTCCTTCCTTTTGTAGAATCCTGGTAGTTTAATTCTATGTTCTTACTTTTTAATTTTTGGAAAACTAGAAAGAAATTTTACCATGTTCATAAAGTTTTTTCTAATCTTTTTGAAAACTCTTCCAACTTCTTTGAGCTTTACCTCTGAGGGCAACCACAGTTAATGTCTATTCCATTCGCATAAGGACAGACTATACGAGCAGCATCAGATAAAAGTCTTGCATCGTTGGCAGCAAACTGAACAATCAATGGGCAATCACCTAATAAAATGAATAGCTCAACATTAAAATCCATAGGAAAAAACCACACCCCCCCCCACACACAGAGGAAACTCTAATGTTTGCACAGGATAAAATAGCAATAAATATTTTTAGCACAAGGAACATCTATTCAAATAAGGTAATATTCAAAAAGATTTATTTAAAATTGAAATAAATTTACACAAATATTCAAACAGCACAAAATTAGATAAAAATTAAAAGTATTTCAGTACTTTTTGATGAAAAGACCCACTTCCTAATTATGGGAGTTAGTTTATTATATCTCAGCAATTTTATATGTAAACCTTTTATATGTAAACAAATTAATGTGAACAATTCCACATACATTGCTATGTCTACCACTCTACTTTTCTTGAGCTGGGATATGTACTCAGATGTAATTTCTCTAATAGTCCACTGTACAGATGAACCATACACAATTTAGATTGCTTCTTATTTGTGGCTTTTGCAAATACAGCTACAATAGGGATAGTTTTGCATTTATGTTTTTTGTGAAAATATTCATAGAATGGATAAATTACTAGATGTATAACTGCTGAATAGGCATTTAACATTGACAGATATTACAAAATTATCTTGCAAGAGTTTATCAGTACTGATACATAGCAATATAGTTCTTTCTTTACAACTTATCCTACAGTGCATATCTTAACATTTGTATATCTTTGTGAGCTCTTTTCATGTTTGTAAATTTTTCTATGTAATTCTATTAGTTATTCCTCTTTTACTATCATTTGTAATTTAAAAAATAAATTAGTTTTACTATTAATCAGAGTGTTTTTATTTTTCTAGTTCTTTATCTCTATTTGTATATTTATATATAAAAGTTTAAATTTTAATGTAGCTAAAGATATCATAGCTTTCCTAGGTTTTAAAGAACATGATAAATTCTGAATAGATCTAAATTTTTCTGAGGACTACCAATATAAGATTCACTGGGTGTTTATAAAAATTTCTGGACATCGCCATAGTTGTACTGATTCAAGATCTCTAGGGCAATCCATTGACTTGTGATTATGATGGGGTAGAATTTGCTTTTTTATTCATGTGGACATAGGGTGCTATTCCCTTTTCTACTTTGTTATAGAATTTCAACTTATCAACCATTTATTGGGCAAACAGATTTCACATTGTGTTAGTTCTTGAGGACAAACATCAAGCTATGTTTATAGCTTGAGCCCTCAAAGAACCCATCATCTAGTGGGAAAGAGTAGCACAATTAATGAAGATATTATAAAAAGTAGGATTAAGTGCAATAAAAGGAGATAGGGCACAAGTGGAGAATGATTAGGAAAGGTTCCCTGGCTACAAACTTTGAATACTGAATTAAGAATCATGAACTGTAATTTGCCTTAGGCTTCCAAGTCACTAACATTACACGTGCAATATTCTAGGTAGGGAAGTGTGAGAGAACAAGGTATATTCAGACACATAAAATAATGTGTTTTTTTAAAAAAATATTTTTACTTGTAGATGGACACAATAACTTATATTTTTTTATTTATTTTTTTATGTGGTGCTGATGATTGAACCCAGTGCCTCATACATATTACACAAGTGCTCTACCAGTGAGTTACAACTCCAACCCTAATGTAGTATTTTTGAAGAATAAAGTTGTGGGCTATGGGAAGAAACTAATGGAAGTTAAGGCTGCAGAAGATTTATTCACAGGCTAGTAGGTCATGAAGGACTTGGCATCTTATCCTCAGGTGCAGAAATTTTAGTCTTTAAGTCAAGGATTCTCAAACTTTGGCAAGTTCAGAATTATTTGAACGCTTTTCAAAATACATTGCAGGACCCATAGTTTTTAATTCAGTAGGATTGGGGTGAAGCCTAAAAACTTTCATTACCTTTTTTTTTTTTTTTTGAGACAAGATCTTACTGTTGTTCATGCTGTCAAATTGACACTTTAGATAGGTCACTTTGAGCAGTATGGAGATAGTTTGGAATGGTACAACACTATAGACTGTAAGACAGAGATCTATTCTGATAATCCAGGGGAGAGGCTGGATACCTGAAGAAAGGCTGACCATATATTTTGGTAGATCACCAATAACCTATAAAGCTCTCTGTATTATATGTAAAATACTAAAGGCATTTAAAAATGAAAGGATTTTGGGGCTGGGATTGTGGCTTAGTGGTACAGCACGTGCCTAGCATGTGCTAGGTCCTAGGTTCGATCCTCAGCACCACATAAAAATAAGTAAAATAAAGGTATTGTGTCCAAATACAACTTAAAAAAAAAAAGAAAGGATTTTATCATATAAACTAAGATAGGTTGTGTCTGATTAGATAAATAGCTGAGTTACAAACAAAAAATTTTTTTGGTAAGTTTTACAAAGTAAACAAACTGGGTTTCACATACCTTGGTTTGTGGTAAATTCACTGTCTCTGGCTTTTATAGATCTGACAAAATCAGCAGCAACTATCATTGGTGTATAACACAGATCACAACAGTATTTTCTTACTAGTGTTCTAAAAGCCAACCTGTGAGCATATAAAACTTAAATTATGCATTTAGAAAACACCAATAATCATATCTATTTATAAATTTAATTTACTTGATTATTAAGTATTTTTAGGGAGAGTTCTGTCCATGAGAAGACAGAGTAGCTGTATTTTTTCCTATTCTTCCTACTAAATATAACTAAAAACCCTTTATATTATATGTAAAATAAACACAGGAAATTCTGAAAAGTTAAGAGGCTGCCAGATTAAAATAAGAGGTGGTAAGCTCCTTCAATTTTATAAACTCAAATACCCCAGCCTTGGGACTGAAGAAGATGATCTGGAATCACCAGTGGGTGCTGAATAGCCTACGGAAGTCCGTCTAGTTAAAAGACCAGCAAAGGGGAAGCCAAGCATGACACAAAACTTTTTTATGGTAATGGTTCAAATTCAGTCAAACATTACAGAAAAAAGCTATGGCCTCAACTCCACTAGAAAAGGTCAAGCGGGGACTTCTACCCCTCTCCAATGTTGTAACAAGGTGCTCCAACATCCCACAGTAGTGGTGTTCAAGAGGACCTGGTAGGGATCTGAGACTTTCATCCCTATTGACCTGTGAGGGCCCCAATTTTAATGGTAGTAGTGTAGACCACATGAGGAGCACAGACTTCCATGTTTACTCAGCAGTAATAAGGCACTCTCTTCCTTGGGTGTGTTGTCCGAGACCATGTGGAAAGCCAGGACTTTTATGAGGCCAGTAGTTATGAGGCCACCCCCACCAAAAGGAATTGGGACTCTCATGCCTTCCTACAGCAACAAGGAGGCCAAGAACCTAGACTTACTACTGACAGCAAGAAGATGGTGCCCTTCTCCCCACCTTTGCCTGCTAGAGAAGGTTAAATATTCAAAATCCATCAGTATGAACTATCATATTAATATGCTAAAGAAAAAACACATAATTATGAGTTTAGCAGAAAAAGCATTTGACAAGATACACTCATTCGTGATAAAAATTCTCAGAAAAACAGAAATAGAGGGAAACTCTTTAACTTGAAAAAGAATATTCACAAAAAATTCAACAGAACACTTTCTTCCTAAATAGGAAAAAGGAATGGATGTCTGCTCTCATCACTCACATTCAACATATAGATGGAACTTCTAGATCAGCGCAATAAGTAAGGCATGGGAAAGAAATGAAAGGCACTGACCAAAATGAAGAAATAAAACTAAATCTGTTTGTAGATGACACGGTTGTTTATATAATCCCAAGGAATTTACAAATAGCAAACAAAACAAACTCTCAGAATTAGGAAGAGGGCTCAAGAACTTTGTAGGATATAAGATCAACATACAAAAATTAATTGTATTTCTATATACTACTAGTAATGACCACATGGACACCAAAATTAAAAATACAATAATACCATAAACAACAAAAAAACTGGTACTAAGTTTTCCAAAAGATGTACAGAACTTGTATGGTGAAAACCACACAATGCTGATGAAAGAAATCAGAGAAAATCTGTATCAATTAAGAGAAACATCGTATTTATGGATTGTGAGATTCAACATAGATAGGATGTCAATTCTCCCCAAATTGATATGTAGGTTTCATTCAATTCTTATGGAAATTCCACAAGATTTTTTTTTTTTTTTTTTGTAAATACACGAAGATCATTCTAAAATTAAGTGGAAAAGAAAGCAACTAGAATCAGGAGGTTATCAGTCCCTTGATTCCAAAACTTATTATATAGCTACAATAAATAATCCACATACTGTGGAAATGGTGAAGGGATAGACACATAAATCAATGAAACAAAATACAAAACACTGATTTTTTTTTTTTTTTTTAGTGAAGTAGCAGAAGTAATTCAATCGAGTAAAAATAGATTTCTCAACAAATAGGGCTAGAGTAACTGGACATTTCTAGGAAAAAAAAGTATCTAACTCTCAAACTTACATTAAAATAAATATAATTGAATCATGATCTTAAATGTAAAGCATAAAATTATAAAAACTTTCAGGAAAAAACTTTGGAGAAAATCTTCAGAATCTGGAGCTACACAAAGATACCTTACACTTGACACCAAAAGCAAAATTTATACAAGAAAAAACTGATAAAATGGATTTCATCATAATAAAAAACTTTTGCTTTGCAAAACACCCTGTAAAGAGAATAAACTATATAATCTGAGAAAATATTTGCAAGCCACATAGTTGACAAAGAAGTCATATCAAGACATCTCAACACTTAATAGTAAACAAAAATATAAATCCAGGGCTGGGATAGTAGCTCAGTAGTGGAGTGCTCGCCTAGCATGGGCGGGGCCTGGGTTCCATCCTCAGCACCACATAAAAATAAAGGCATTGTGTTGTGTCCATCTACACCTAAAAAATAAATATTAAAAAAAAATCCTATTCAAAAATGGGCAAAATGTTGAATAGATATTTCTACAATGAAGATATACAATTGGCCAATAAGAAAAGATGCTCATGTCACTAACCATTATGGAAATGAAAATCAAAATTACAATGAGATCCACTTTACACCCAGTAGGATGGGATAGGATAAGTTTTGAAAATTCTAGAAAATGATGAGTTGGCAAGGGTGTGAAGAAATTAAGGACTCTTGTGTAATGCTGGTGAAAAGGTAACATGGTATGGCTTCTATGGAAAATAGTATGAAGGTTCCTCAAAAAGCATAACACAATTACCATGTGATCCACCAATTCCACTTCTGAATATATAGTCAAAAAGAATTTAGATATTTGTGCATCCATGTTCATAACAGCATTACTTGCAATAGCTAAAATATGGAAGCAATATTTTATCGATCAATGAATGGACAAAGAAAATGTAGCATTCATGTACAATGGACAGAAGGAACTGGGCATGGTGACTCATGCCTGTAATCCCAGCAGCTCTAGAGGCTGAGGCAGGAGGATCTTAAATTCAAACCCAGCCTCAGCAAAATCGAGGAGCTAAACAACTCAGTGAGACCCTGTTTCTAAATAAAATACAAAATAGGGCTGGGGATATGGCTCAGTGGTCGAGTGTCCCAGAATTCAATCCCTGGTATCCTGCCCCCCAACTCCCCGCCTTGAAAAAAAAAAAAGAAAGGAAAAATCTGGTATATGTTACAATATGAATGGACATTGAAAATATGCTAAGTAAAAAAACTAGTCTCAACCACTATATGATTCCACCTACAGTACTTCAGATAAGTAGAATCATAAGAAAAAGTAGAGAAACAGTAGAATAATGGTGGCCAGGGTTTAGGTGGGGAGAGGAATGGAGTTATTGCTTAAGGGTTTTTTAAGAATGGAGAGTTTCAGAGATCAGATGCATGATATGAAACATAATTAACAGTGCTGAACTTTACACATAAAAATTATAAAAAGATAAATATTATATGTATTTTATAATAATTTAAAAAACTACAAGAGTAAAAGAGCAATATTAGGATATGGGCAAAAAGCATTAAGAAACATTTCTTCAAAACTATACAGTTGCCAAATAAGCACATGAAAAGAAGTTTAACATCACATACAGGACATGAAGAAATTAGAAACACAATGAGATATCACTATATACCATTAAGAACAAAAAAACCAAAACACTGCCATTATCAAAAGTAGGTTAGAATGAGGAGAAACTGGATTTCTCATATGGTGCTAGGTAGAAGGGTCAAATAGTATTGCTACTCTAGAAAAGTTTGGCAGTTTTTTCAAAAACTAAACATCTTATGATCCAGCAATTACATTCTTATACATTTGTCTGAAGACACATATTCAAACAAAAACCTGTGCATAAATGTTTATATCCATTTAATATCTACTATACCTTATAGATGGGAGTTATAAATGCCACCATTTATAAAAACATAAAATGTGACACTTGCAGAGATGATTTACTCAGGCACGTGCACACACACATATTCTAGGCACCAGGAGTCATTTCTAGATCATGATTCCAAAACTAGGAATTGAAGAGTCCATGTAGTGGTCTTACAGTACTTAAAAAAGGCAGAACGTAAAAGGGAAATTATGCCTCAGTTCATTAACATTTAACAACACTTACTTTGAATATCGAACCATTGGGGCACAGATTTTCACCAGCTGCCCAGAATGAAACATTTCTATTGGATCTTTTTTTCCTTCTTGACATTTTGTAGTTTGTATGGAGTCACACTTCATGAATATAGATTTACTTCAAATCTGAAAAAGACAATCCATTTGCACTTGGAATATCCTTTCTCTAGGTGAATTCTCATCATTCTAAATTTCAATTGCCAATGATATTTATTTTTCATCAGGTTTGTGGGATCAGAATTTGTTTTAGCTTCTTTTCATATTATTAAATAGACTCTCTCTCTCTCTCTCTCTCTCACACACACACACACACACACACACAATGGGATATTACTCATCCATAAAGAAGAATTAAATTATGGCATTTGTTGGTAAATGGATGGAACTGAAGATGACCATGCTAAATGAAATAAGCCAATCTCCCAAAATCAAAGGTTGAACCTTCTCTCTGATATGCAGAGGCTAACACACAATAAGGTAGTGGTGGTAAGGAAACAAGTTCATTGGATAAGACAGAGGGAAATGAAGGAAAGGGAGGGGGAATGGGAATCGGAAAGAAAGTAGAATGATTCCTAACAACTTTCCCAAATTCACATATGAATAAACAAACAGTATAACTCCACATCATGTTCAACCGCAAGGATGAGATCCTTAGAAGTAGAAAGTTATATTCCATTATGTATAATATGTCAAAATACATTCTACTGTCATGTATATCTAAAAAGAATAAAAAATAAGATAAATAATACAAAAAGGAATACCACAGAATTCTACTTCTAAGATAAATCAAAGTTGAAAACTACATGAGATAGCTGTAGAAAAACAAGATAGAAAAACTACAAGATTTTTTCTAGTATATCGTATTACTTTTATTATTTTTTTTCCGTTTTATTTTCTTTGGCATTGATAAATCAAGGTATTTGATTTGAATAATTTCCTACAAAATACTGTGTATGTCTGGTACTCTGAAATATCCTGTTTTATTCAGGAAAATTAATGCCATTATAAGAACAACTCTAAATAGCACGTCAAAACATAACCTGGAATTTTTATTCTTTATGTGAATCATAAGGCAAAAAAAAAAAAAAAAAGTGCGGTTTGGGACATGCCAAAACACTAGTTTGGTTTTTTATGGATAATGAAACATAATGTGAAACTGAGCACACTGTCCCAGGCAATTCATGTGACCTTCACTCAGAACACTGACCCCATTCGTATAATTGAGATAAAATTATATTAAGGAAAACCCTCTGAGATAAAGTCAAGTCAAAGGATAATGCGCAGTAGCGTGAGACTAGCTCACCTGAGTGGTTACGAGTATTAAATGAGTTTAGATTCACAAAATAATTTAGAACACCCTTTAGCAACTTTCGTTCCCAAGCTTTTCCCGCCTGTTTTTATCCCTGGATTGCCAATCAAGGCGTGGGGCAGTTACTAACACCCGCCTGCCTAGAGAGTGCAGTGCCAGCGAAGCTCCCAGAAATGTCCACTATTGTCTCTTGCCCTGCGTCGCAAGGCCCGGGTTCTTAGGTTTAATACTTGCTTTATCTTTTCTTTCTAAAATATGCGCCACGGTCACGTTCCGGCGCCCACCTTCTCCTCAGTCTGAGGAACAACTCCAGCCACTGGGGCGCGGCTCCGAACTGCAAAGCGAGACAGCGAATAAGCCCGGAGCGGACCTGGCTTCCTAGACTGCGTGGCCGAGCACCGGGTCCTCAGCGCACGAGGGCTCTGGTTCTCACACCACTCCCAGCCAGGGTCTGTCAGCCGCGTGAGCAGCGTTGGGATTACTAGGCGGGCCACGGCCGCGGTCTGTGAAGGCGGGCGGCGCCAGGATTCTGCGTCAACCTGGGCGGGGCCTCCTCTCACTGACGCCATCAACCCGGTACCTGCCAACATGGAAGGTGGCGACAGCGGCGCCACTATGGCTGGCTTTGGGGCTCTGGGTTCTGGAGCGGCTGCAGCGACAGTGCGGGAGCTTTTGCAGGACGGTAAGGAGTCGAGTACTGGCCAGGCTGCGGGGAGGGAGGGAATATCCTGCTCGGTGCCTGGGCCAAGGTGGTGGACTCAACCCTCGCTTTGCCCAAAGTTTTCTGGTCTCGACTTGACCACTCCCCTCCGCCCGGCCCCCTGACGTCCGGGTGCTGCCCAAGCCAACTTATTCCTCCTCTTCCTTTCCTGTGTCCTAGGAACTCCTGGTTTTGAGTTGCTCGTCTTCTCAACTCCGTCCCCCTTGTGTTTGGGCTTCCCTGAAATTCTAGGACCTCACACCCAGTGACCCGCCTTGGCAGCCGCGGTACCGCCTGCTGCCGCACTTTTAACGAAAAGATGAAGCATTCTAGCCCATGAAAAGTGTAAGACCTAGAACAGATAACAGACACTTATTGAAAGGAGTTCTTTTTAAAGTAAAGTTGGAAACACCTCCTCCGTTAAATTATTGGGTTATACAGGTGTCCCTTCTTGCAGTCTTGTGTTTCTTGGAGGAGGCAGTTATTCACAATTAGACAAGCAGGAGGGTTTATACTCTTAGTTCAGTCAGGGGTTATCTAGTCATACAGAAAACAGCAGTCAGATTTATTGGTAGTCAGTTTTGAAGAGAAGTTATCCCCAGTAAGTTTAATATAGTGTAGTTGAAAAGCACATTCAGTTGTAGTCCAGTTAACGTGGTGAGTCTCATCATTCAGAATAAAGTTCAGATTTCTGAGGGTAAACATAAGTTTCTTAATGTTTTCCCTAATGGATATAACGTTCTACCTTGTATTAAAATCATTTGTATACTTACCTTAATCTCTTCTGCTCTATTATAAACCCCTATGCCCTCTTTTTTTTTCTTTCTTTCTTTCTTGGTATTGGGGATTGAACCCAGGGGCCCTTTACCACTGAGCACATATACTCAGCCCCCATCCCTTTGTTACTTTTTGAGATGTTGTTTCGCTGAGACTCGAGATCTCTCAAGTTGCCGGTGTGCACCACCATGCCCTCCGTAAAATCCTTTTTTAACTCCACAATGTTAATAGCTCAATCTTACATACAGTAGGCCCAGAAAGATTTTTAAAAATTGAACATTACTGTAAGTGTATTATAAAAGGTTAAAAGTTTTAAATTTATTTTTCTGTTGACTATTTTTATTGATTTTTCATGACAATCTATATTTTTTTTTTGTCAAAATTAAGGGTATTTTCAGGACTTGAATCCTTTAGGTTAGGTTCCCTGTGTAATACATCTTTGTATTTTAATTGATATTCAATTTAACCAAGTTTTGAACTCTTGTGAGACTGTCTCTATTTTTTTATTCTCAAGTAGCTCACCATCTAGTAGGGGAGAATGGGCCGGGGTTGTGGCTCAGTGGTCGAGCGCTTGCCTAGCACGCATGAGGCACTGGATTCAATCCCGGGCACCACATAAAAAAATGAACAAATAAAATAAAGGTATTGTATCCATCTACAACTAAAAAACATTTTAAAAAGTTCATAAACTTGTTGAGCTCTAAAAGTAAGTATTATAATAGTGTTGTAATAGTAGCATTAGAACTGTGTACAAAGTAAACCATTAGTTCAGAGGATGATAACTAGAGGTTAGGGATTGGTCAGGCAGTGTCAAGAAAAACCTTTCTAGGATTAGTTTTTTTTTTCCCCAGTGATTACATATGTTTTATTTTTTAAATCAGACATTGTAATTATACATAGCAGTGAGTTCATTTTGGAAAAAAATCATACAAGCAAGGAATTTGATTTTAATCCCCATTCTTTCCTCCCTTTGGTCACCCGCTTTCTTCCCTATTCTCACTCTTCTACTCAAATGATCTTCCTTTCATTACTTTATTTATTTTTGATTGGTACTTTCTACATATACATAAAGGTGAAATTCCCTTTGGTACATTTAGATATGCATATAACATTATTTCGTTATATTCATTCCTTCTTTCCTATTCCCATAATTTCTCCCTTCTTCTTGTTCTCCTCTTTCTCTTCTAGTGATTTTCCCTACATATTTATGATATGTGAACACCCCGCCTCCCAACAGCTGTCTTTCCTTTACTTTGTTCTAGTTTCCCCATACCAGAGAAAACATTCCACCTTTGATTTTTTGAGTCTGGCTTATTTCATTTAGCATGATGTTCTCCGTTTCCATCCATTTACTGACAAATGCTATGATTTCATTCTTTTTTATGGATGAGTAAAACTTGATTGTGTATATATTCCACATTTTCTTCAGCAGGCATTTGGGCTGATTCTATAATTTGGCTATTGTGAATGGTGCTGCTATAAATACTGTAGTGACTAAATCACTGTAGAATGTTGAATTTAGTTCTTTTGGATAAATATTAAGGAGTGGGTTAGCTGGGTAATATGGTAGTTCCATTCCTGATTTTTTTGAGGAATGTCCATACTACTTTTCAAGTGGTTGTACTAATTTGTAGTCCCACCAGCAATGTATGAGTGTATCTTTCCCCCTACATTTTTGTCAGCTTTTACTATGATTTGTGTTCTTGATCTTTTGTGTTCATCATCCATTCAGATCATTCTTGATCTGAATGGAGTGAGATAAAATCTTTTTGTAGTTTTGGTTTGCATTTCTTTGATTACTACAGATGTTGAACATTTTTTTTTTTCATATATTGTTGGCCATTTGTGTTTCTTTTGAGAAATTTCTGGCTGGGCATGGTGATGCGTGCCTGTAATCCCATCAACTCAGGAGGCTAGGCAGGAGAATTGCAAGTTTGAGGCCAGTCTCAGCAACTAAGGCCCTGAGCAATTTAGTGAGATGCTGTTTCAAAATAAAAAAGTAAAAAATAAAAATAATGGCCTGGGGATATGGCTTAGTGGTAAAGTGCATCTGGGTTCAAGTCCCGGTACCAAAAAATTAAAAATAAATAAAAAATAAAAACCAACAAACCCAACCAAGCAAACAAAAAGCAAGAGAAAGAGAGTGAGGGAGAGAGAGAATTTCTGTTTAGTTCTTTTGCCCATTTATTGATTGGGTTATTTGGTTTTCTGGAATTGAGTTTTTTTTTTTTTTTTTAGTTCTTTATCTCTTCTGGATATAATCCCCTGTTAGAGGAGTAGCTGGCAAAGATTTTTTCCCATTCCATAGGCTCTTTTTCTTAATCATTTCCTTTACTGTGCATAAGCTTTATAATTTGATGGCATTCTATTTATTGATTCTTGTTTTTATTTCTTGAGCTTTAGGCATCTGGTTAAGGAAGTCATTGCTTGCCACTTTATGATGGATTGTTGACCCTGTTTTGTTTTTTTTTGAAAAGAGAGAGAGAGAGAATTTTTTAATATTTATTTTTTCTTTAGTTTTTGGTGGACATAACATCTTTGTTTTATTTTTATATGGTGCTGAGGATCCAACCCAGTGACCCGCACATGCCAGGCAAGTGCGCTACCCCTTGAGCCACATCCCTAGCCTAACCTTGTGTTTTCATCTAGCAGTTGCATTGTTTCTGGTCTAACTCCTAAGTCTTTGATCTTTCATGTTTCTTTCAAGTCTTTCATGTTTCTCTTCCTTTTTTCCTGAGCATTCTTTAGTCTCTGATTTATATTATTTCCTTTATCCATCTCCGAATTTTTGGTGCCCCCCCCACCGCTTCTAAAGCCTATTTTTCCTATTTCCCTGTTTATTTTTTAATTTTGTGCATTCAAAATTTTTTTCATAAATCATCTACTCTTTTTGTTAGCCATCTTCTGAATTATAGAACTACATTTTCAAATGTGTACTGGAATTTTGTCTTGATAGTGAACAAGCAGTACCAGTTCTACATATGAAAACCTACACATAAACAAATAGTACAAATTCTACATACAAAAAAATGAAATAGTTTTTTTTCTTCTACTTCTGTCTCCTAATTTTTTCCTCTGGTAGATTCTGTTTCCATTTATTATATGTAGGTAGGTAAAGCCTGTGTGTTCCCTATGTAGATTATGAATTCCTTGGCGGCTGGTGTTTGTTTATGTTCATCTTTGCATATTTAATACCTAGTGGTCTAGCTTAATGCAAAACTGAATTCCCTATTTCAGTTACTTAGTCAAGAAACTTGAAAATCATCCTTGATTTGCTGCATCTAATAGCCCATTTTCAACTTTTCACTAGGTCCTAAACAGTGTGTTTATCTGATTATTTGTTACTCTTATCAAATTCCTTGACATTCTTAGTGACATTATCATTCATGCCTTCCTTATGTCAGTTGGGCTATTACCATAGTACTGTACTTTACTGTACTTTGTGGCTCTTCTTTATGGGTGACATACCGGTTATCTATTGCAGTAGTAAATCAGCTTTCTGGGAAAATAGAAAAGGTCCTTATTTTATAGTATCTGCCTATTTCTATAGTGTAAATACCCTCCCCCTGGTCAATTTAATTTAATTAATTAATTTATTTTTTAAAGAGAGAGTGAGAGAGGAGAGAGAGAGAGAGAATTTTTAATATTTATTTTTTAGTTCTCGGCGGACACAACATCTTTGTTGGTATGTGGTGCTGAGGATCAAACCCAGTTCGCACGCATGCCAGGCGAGCGCGCTACTGCTTGAGCCACATCCCCAGCCCCCCCCCCTCAATTTTAAGATATGCACATGTGATGTCAACTGGCTTACAGAATTCCTGAAAATGTAATAGCTTGCTGCCAAAAGGCAACAAGAGCCAAATATAGCAAACTGTGTGTAACTAATCCCTTTTTAGTCATCCTCCATACCACTGCCAAGATTATTGTTCTAGAACACAAAGCTGACAGTGCTCCTTCTTGTCTTCAAAACCTTAAATGGGATATAATTTGACTATTTTGGGTACCTTAGAGGCCTCTTTTCAAACCGCCTTCCAACTTCATCTCTCATTCTTTACCCTTTCTGCCTAGCAGATACATTCTATGATGTAGACATACCAAAGTTAGTATTTTCCATATTTGTTAAAACATACCATGGTACTTGCTGTTGCTAAGTCTTCCATTTGCTTGAAATGGTCTTTTCCAATTTGTCTGACAGGATTATTCTGAGAACCACTGGGCAGATTGGAAGAAAATGTGGTTCTCAGAATTAAGGCCGAAATAGCAGTATTCTTCTTTTACTTCACTTCATTTTGAGAGTAGTCAAGAATATGAGTCTTTGCTTTTAGCAGAATAATATTTTCAGTTGATATACAGATTAATTAACTCAACCAATGCTGCACATCTGACCATGTATCCCATTTTTTTAGGGCTTGGGGATGTAGTAGGAAACAACACAATGATCTTATCCTCATGGATCATACATTATAGTAGGTGTAAACATGGATCATACATTACAGTAGGTGTAAACAGCTCAAGTGTTATTAAATACTTTGTTTTGCTTGTTGGTTTTTTTTGCTTTATAATGTCTGTCAAGGCAGCCCTATCTCTATCTCACATACAGTTAGGAGGCTGTGGTATATATCTACCAAGAGATCATTTTTATGATTTTTTTTTTGGTTGGGGGGGGTACTGGGAATTAAATTCAGGGGTATTTAACCACTGAGCCACAAGACCTTTTTGTTTTTCATTTTGAGACAGGGTCTAAGTTGCTGAGACTGGCTTCGAACTCACTATCCTCCTGCCTTAGCCTCCCAAGTTGCTGGGATTACAGGCATGTGCTGCTATGCCTAGCTCTGTATATCTACTTTTATCTCTTAATTTTCTCCATTTTTTAATCACTCACAAATTTGTGGGTTCTTTATAGAAAGTTATCTTTTTAACACATAGTATCAGTTCTTTTACCTATTTACTTATTTTGCCTGGAAATCCTAAATTTCAGTAACACTTATAAGTTTCCTTGCCCATTTCTCTTAAAATTCAAGATTCACTTTATTATAACAGTATTCATGCACTGATCTAGAAAGATCTGAGGCCATACATATTATATATAAATAGCCAATTTTCCTATTGTGTTCTCCCTGGCAATGACCTTGTTTTCTTGGAAAAAAGACTATGGTTGGTAGTTATGTTTCAATATTTTACTCAGTGTTTTCCTTCCTTTTGATTCATTAAAAAAGTAAGCATTTAACAGTATAGCAGAGTGGTTCAGAACTTGGGCTCTGCACTTAGACTTCCTGGTTTAAAATTGCAGAGAGTAATGTTGGATAAGTTGCAGGCCCTGTCTGTGCTTGTTCCTCATCTGTGAAATGGGGAAAAGGATAGCTCCAACAGAGTAGTGCAAGTATTGAATGAGTTTGTATATGTTAAGTACTTAAATCAGTGCCTGGTATGTAGTGGACTTGAGTATTCTCACTGCTCTTCAGCTGTTGCCTGCTCCACTCCTTCCTCATTATTATAGGGAAGCATTTATTACAGAACCCAGTGTACAGTAGGAAGATGTCAGAATATGTTAGTTATAATTGTTGTGTTTAATAACTGTGCTTTAGGACAGGATATATAAAGAGTTGTCCTGATTTTTTTTCCTCCAGAGTGTTATAGTGACTTTTTAAATGAAGATTTTGATGTGAAGACTTATACTTCCCAATCTATTCATCAAGCTGTAATTGCTGAACAACTAGCAAAACTTGCCCAAGGGATCAGTCAGTTGGATAAAGAATTACACCTACAGGTAATTCAGTTCTATTGGATCATACAGATTATTCAGCCTAATATGATAATTTAGCCTTTTTGTACAATCATTATTGTTAAATTTAAGTGCATGTTTGTATGAATAAATTCATATCTTACCAGTGACTTATTATTCAAACTACATTTTTGCTTTTTGCAGAGTTTTCCATATATACCTGTCTAAAACGTTTTATTTATTCTTACTGTTAACACATAAATTGATTTGCAATGACTATAATGAGCAAAAAAAAAAATTAGAATGTCTTTGATTAAAAATAATAGAAAATGGAATTTTAGAAAGATAATAATGAGAAAAATTGGGATGTTATGTTGTGTTTGTAAACACAAAGGTAAAAAAAAACCCTTTACTGAAATTAAAGAAAGTTGATAAATATGATAAATATTGTGGTGGGTAGAATACAACCGGAACAGTTAGGAGATGGGTCTTAATGTCTGATGTGTAGTTAACTGAATTTCATATCATTTATCATCTTTGAGGTTTTTTTTGTTTGTCTTTTAAATCTATGAAATGGGTTGGAATGACTAAGAGGAGGAGATTGCAGTAGATAATCTTGTAGGTTCCTTCCTCTTGTACAATTCTGTAATTTTTTTTTAGTACCCGGGATTGAACTCAGGGACGCTGGACCATTGAATCACATCCCCAGCCCTATTTTGTATTTTATTTAGAGACAGGGTCTCACTGAGTTGCTTAGTTAGTGCCTCACTTTTGATGAGGCTGGGTTTGAACTTGCCATCCTCCTGCCTCAGCCTCCCAAGCCATTGTGATTACAAGTGTGCACCATTGTATTGGCCAATTCTGTAATTTTCATAGGGTAGTTTTACTATATATTTCTGGTATTGCATTTTGCTTGAATAGGGACTTAATAAATAATTTTTTAGATAATGCAAAAAATATGCAAATAAATGGACCATGTACCATGAGACATGTCTACTTAAACTTTTTGTGTCTTAGTTTCTTAAATAAAATAGTAGGTTAGAGGATTTGTATGACTTTCTAACGTTCCTTTAACTTAAATTTTTTTTATTATGTACAGTTCAATATTTATTGACAAATATTTAGAAGACACTTTTAATTGTCATGTTTTGTGTCAGGCTGTGGGGATAGAGAAACACATTTCCTGACTTTCCAGGGACTCGGTGGCAGACAAACAGAAGTAATGGCGAACAGATGATGCTTATTTTAATTAGAATAGTATAAGGTGTTTGTGAGATAAGGGAGAATGTAGTTAACTGTGTATGTAGTTCTAAGGTGTTGGCATTTTGCAAGAGTCATCTGAAATTCTTTCTGCCTGCTTATGCTTATTTTCTCTATTTTTGCACATAATACATTCTCTGTAGGAATCAGTATGAATTTAAAATTTAACATTTCATAGGACAAGTTACACTGTGAAGTTTAGGATGTGAGAGGAAATCTCTGAATTATAGTATGAGATCTGAACATGCTATAAGTGGTGTTTTTACAGAAGCAAAATTGAGATAATAATAATTAATAAAATAAATACAATAAAATTAATTTGTCAGTGAGATGATTAATATTGCAAAAGATTTACTAGTAGTTAGGCCATGAGGAAAATTCAGATGTCTTCTGGTAACCTCAGAGGTTAAATTAGACTAACACTTGGATAAGAGAGGAAGAGACTTGATAGAATGACAGTGATATCTGAAATAGGACAAAGTGGAGGGTGTCAATGAATGAATCTTTGCTGATTAGGAACTTAAGTTTACCAAGATAGCTTTAGTTCTTTGTAGATACGAATAAGAAACTTTTTATTCATTGGAATTAAGTGTAAAAAATGATAAGGATTTTTCATTCCAAAGATTTACATAATTTCTTAATGTTCTTAGGAATCGCTTGCCAGTGAATTTTAACTTTTTTTTTTTTTTTTTTTGGTACCAGGCATTGAATCTAGAGGTGCTCATCCACTGAGCCATGTTCCCCAGCCCTTGTTATATTTTTTTACATTGAGGCAGGGCCTCACCACGTTGCTTAGGTCCTTGTTAAATTTCCGAGTCTGGCCTTGAACTTGCAATCTTCCTGCTTGAGCCTCCTGAGTTACTGGGATTATAGGTGTGTGCCACTGTGCCCAGCATGACCTTTAACTCTTAACCTTCTTTACTTTTGTTGTGGTCATTTACACTGCCCTAATTTTCTTATATAAAAATGTCAGTCTTTTGTAGGGAAGAGGATTTGCTGTGACACCAGGAAACTGGAAGCAGGGATATATTTAAGTATAGATAGGCACCAAGCGCCTTATCTGTCCATATTAGGATATAGCTTTGACGGTACTGAATTAAGTTCAAGAACTAAGAAAACCTGATGTTTGAAAACATTCTTTAAAGAGAAAGAAGAATAACCTGTCAAGAACTAGCTGATTTTTTCATTTTTGGTACAACTCCACTTATGTATCTCATTAGGGAAACCAGGGGCTTCCTATGGTCTGAGAGTTCTTATTTCTGAAGAATTAATGTAATGTGTTGAAGCTTAATCTCCAATGTAATAACATTAAGAGTTGAGGGAGTTTTGGGAGAGTAGTAGGGCCCTTATTAGTGAGGGCCAGGGGAGCTGTTCAGGTTTCCTACCATTGAAGACATAGAAGGCACCGTTTATAAGGAATGGGTGTTTACTAGACAGCCACCACATTTGCCTGCACCTTAATCTTGGACTCAAAGAACTCCAGAACTATGGACAATAAATCTGTGTTTGTGAAATTACCAGTCTGTGGTATTTTGTTTAGCACTCCAAATAGACTAAGACAGAGCTAGTGAAGAGGCAATATCTCCTCCTGTTCTATTAAACTATAAACAGATGTATGTGTTCCCACTAGTAACTCATTTTAAGCACACTTCCACAACCTCATAGCCTTCTTTAAGTGTTTGTCCCATTTATACACCAAGAAAGAGCTTCGGTTCTTTATTGTGGTAACCAAGAAAAATGCATTATAGAGCAATTGTTGATTATTCATTTTTCATTTTCAGGTTGTTGCAAGACATGAAGATTTACTGGCACAAGCAACAGGGATTGAGTCTTTGGAAGGTACAGTTTATCAGCTACCCCAGATTAAGTATGTTCTTGGGGAAGTTAAGAACCTCTAAGTGCAGTTGGACCTAATATTAGAAATTGAGATGGGATAGAGTGGAGAGGATTATGCTTTTTGATGGCGTTGGGGTGGGACAGAAATTAATCTTGGGCATCTTAAATTTAACATAGCAGAGTTCAGGGCTCAAAATTGTATGTGTATGTGTACATAGTTTGCTACAAAGAAAATCAACGTATATATACATATATATGTATGTGCATAATATGTGCATATGTACATAAGTATACACACATATGTATATATCAATATTTTATTGAACAGAGAGTATTTAAACATTGGGATTGAGTGAAATCCCCAAAAGATTATAGATGGAGTAGAGAAGATTTCTGAGAATCAAGTCTTGGGAGGTACTCCAACATGTAGAGATCTAGCAGAGGAAGGAAGAGTAGGATCAATAAACTCAAGGGTGTGATGACTTGAAGCCTAGAGAAAAATGTATTTTAGGGAGGGAGTGATGAAGTGTGTCTGTGACCCTAAAGACAAAATTGACTATTGAATTTGGCAACTTGGAGATTTCAAGTGGCCTTGATAAGATCTATTTCAGTGGAGTATTAGTGAAAACTGATTAAGAGTAGATTGTGAAGAGAATAAGATGTAAGGAAATGCTGACAACCAAGACAAGTAGGGGAATGAACCAAGAAACCAGCAAAAAGAAAGGAAAAAAAAAATCCTCAGGTCCTTGTTAGATTCTGTTGGACTGAACCATATTAATGTATCATTGTATGCTGATAGGAATGTTTTATTAGTTCTAATGTTACTTTATTTAGAATATGAAAGGATGTCTATACTTAAATTTATTTAGATTACTATGTTTTCAAAATATGACTGTGCCATTTGAATATAGAAACTGAGTTTTAAGGAGTAGAATTCAAAATAATTGAATCACAATAATGGAAAGCCTAAATAATGAAGTTTAAGTTATCTCTGAAAACACTAATAATTTTGTAGTTTTTTCATCATGTTGTAAACCTGGATTATAAAGGCAGTAATATGCTTGCTGTCCATGTTTATTTGTATAATACATAATTCATTAATTCAAAAAATATTTATCATGGGGCTGGGGATGTGGCTCAAGCGGTAGTATGCTCACCTGGCATGTGTGCGGCCCGGGTTCGATCCTCAGCACCACATACAAACAAAGATATTGTGTCCGCCAAAAAAACCTAAAAATAAATAAATATTAAAAAAATTTTTTCTCTCTCCTCTCTCTCTCTTTAAAAAAAAAAAAATATTTATCATGTACCTGCTAATGATTCTGAGTTAGGCTTTGGTTATATAGTAGGGAATAAAAAAGATACTTTCCTTAATATCAGGAATTTATATCCTGGCAGGGGAGTAAAACATTAAACATATACAACTAAATATGTAATTACTTAATATAATTGTGACATAAAGTAAAAATATAATATTCTATATAAGTGAATAAAAAAGGGAATCTAAATTAGTAGGGGATCTTGTTAGTAATTGTTTCTTTTAAGCACAAGTCTTAATTTAGGAAATTAAGGGCTAACTAGAGTAAGTACTCTATTTCCAGATAATGTGGGATCTAACAGACCAAGCTATGGACTATAGTTTTAGTATGATAGTGAAGAGGAGACCACAGACGGGTTTTAAGCAGAAGAATAGTATGATACAGTTTGAACTTTTGAAGATTTCAAGGCTTTGTTTTTATAGTAGTAAAGTACATGTAATAAAATTTAATATTTTAACCATTTTAAAGTATACAAATTAGTGACATTAAGTACATTTACAGTATTCAAGAACTGTACCACTACCTAGTTCAAGAACTGTTTCACCACCCCAAATGAAAACCCAATACTCATTAAGCAGTCATACTCAGGTCCCTCAGATTGCATTGGGGGGAAGCATTGAAGGGGGAAGCTAGTTATAGGTTTTCATAACAGTGCAAGTAAAAGATATTGGTTGCTTGGATTAGGGTGGTGGCAGAAAATGTTAAAATTAGATTTGTATATATATTAATTTTATTTAATTAATTTATTTTTACCCAGTGTGAATCCTTGTACTTGTAATGCCAATATAAGTTGTTGTTTTCCCAGGTGTTCTTCAGATGATGCAGACAAGAATTGGGGCTTTACAAGGAGCTGTGGATAGGTACTGTTATTCATTTTATAAATATATGGTATGAAATTATTTGTTTATATTTGAAAATGATTTTTTTTGTGTGGTGCTTGGGATTGAACCCAGGTACTTGTGCATGTGAGGCAAGTACTGTACCAACTGAGCTATAATATTCCCAGCCCTTTGAAGATGATTTTGTTCTTATTTCTCTTTCTCTTTTTTCCTCTCTTAGGATGAAAGCAAAAATTGTGGAGCCATACAATAAAATAGTAGCCCGCACGGCACAATTAGCAAGACTCCAGGTAGGTTCTCACTTTTATTTTTATAAACTTTATTATTATTATTTATGTTGTTTTTATAAATTTTATTTCTATAAACTTTATTATTATTATTCATGTTGTTTTTATAAATTTTATTTCTATAAACTTTATTATTATTATTCATGTTGTTTTTATAAATTTTATTTCTATAAACTTTATTATTATTATTCATGTTGTTTTTATAAATTTTATTTCTATAAACTTTATTATTATTATTCATGTTGTTTTTATAAATTTTATTTCTATAAACTTTATTATTATTATTCATGTTGTTTTTATAAATTTTATTTCTATAAACTTTATTATTATTATTCATATTGTTTTTATAAATTTTATTTCTATAAACTTTATTATTATTATTCATGTTGTTTTATAAATGCGCTTATTTAAAGAATATATATCCTGCAGAAATAAAAGAATTGGATAGAACATGAGAGAAAAGGGGACGAAGTAATAAATAGCCCTAGAAGATATCCAGTTTAAAAAAACATAAATCCAAATTATTAAAGTGAATTATTTTAATTCTCATTATTGCTGTTTAATAAATCATTTACTGTTTTATTTTCATCTTCAATTTCTTTCATCAATTTTTATGGTTTTTGTTGTATAGATCTTTTACCTACTTAGTAAATTTGTACCTAAGTATTTTATTTCATTTTTGTAGCTGTTAAAAATTGGAGTATTTTCTGGATTTATTTTTCATTTTCAGTGTTCAGAAATACTTCTGATTTTTTTTGAGAATTTTTTAATATTTATTTTTTAGTTTTCGGTGGACACAACATCTTTATTTTTATGTGGTGCTGAGGATCGAACCCAGTGACCCGCACATGCCAGGCGAGTGCGCTATCGCTTGAGCCACATCCTCAGCCCAATATTACTGATTTTTGTATGTTGGTTTTTGTATCCTGCAACTTTATCAAATTCATTTTCTGTTTTTGGTGGAATATCAAGGGTTTTCTACATATTAGATCATAGCTGCAAATAGGGATGATTCTTCCTTTTGGGCTTGGATTCTTTTATTTCTCTTTCCTCATATCTCTGGCTAAGACTTTCAGTATTGTATTGAATAGGAGTGGTAAGAGTAGATATCCTTCCTCTCTTCCTGATCTTAGAGTAAAAGCTTTGAACATTTTACCAGTGAGTACAATGTTACCTTTGGTATTGTATATGTATTATATATGGTGTCTATTGTGTTGAAGCACACTCTTTTGACAGCTAATTTGTTGAGAGTTTTTTTTACTTTATGAAAGGATGTTGAATTTTGCCAAATGGCTTTTCTGCACCTGTTGACAGGATCATATGTTTTCTTTTCTTCAATGTGTTAATGTGGTCAATCACTTTCATTGATTTGTGTATGTTGAACCATCTTTGTATCCCAAGGATAAATACCCTTTGGTCATTGTAATGATCCTTATATAATATGCTGTTGAATTTGATAGTATTTTATTGAGAATTTTGCATCTATATTGATTAGGGATATTGACCTGTAATTTTCTCTTCTTGTAGTGTCTTTGCTTGGCCTTGGTATCAGGGTATGGTAACCTCAAAAAATGAGTTTAAAAGCATCCCCTCCTCTTCTGTGTTTTGAAAGAGCGAGAACAATTAATGTTAATCTTTAAATGTTTGTCAGAATTTCATAAGTGGAAGTGTTAAGTTCCTGAACTTTGCTTTGATGGGATACTTTTTATTATAGATTCAATTTTGTTACTTATTATTGGTCTGTTCAGATTTTGTTTCCTCATGATTTAGTCTTGGTAGGTTGTATATGTCTAGGAATTTATTCAATTTGTTGCTCTATAATTTTTCATAAATTATGATCCTTGTATTTCTGAGGTATCAATTGTAATTTGAGCCCTTTTTTTCCCTTAGTCTAATTAAAGTTTTTTTGAATTTGTGTATCTTTTCAAAACATCAGTTCTTAGTTTTGTTGATTTGAGGGGGCAGTTCTGGGGATTGAACTCAAGGCTTCATGCATTGCTAGGTGTAAACTGAACTATACCTTAGTTGATCTTTCCTATTTTTTTTTCTTATACCTTTATTTATTTATTTATTTATTTATATTTATTTATTTATTTATTTTTTAGGTGCAGATGGACACAATACAATGTCTTTATTTTTTTTATGAGGTGCTAAGGATCGAACCCAGGTCCCGCCTGTGCTAGGGGGGCGCTCTACCACTGAGCCACAATCCCAGCACCTATTTATTTATTTTTATGGATTTATTTTATTTTATTTTAAGGATTGAACCCAGTGCCTCACACGTGCTAGGCAAGTACTCTACCACTGAGCCACAACCCCAGCGCCTCCTATTATGTTTCTAATCTTTTATTTCTTCTATTTCTGCTTGGATCTGTATTATTTTCTTTCATCTAATAACTTTAGGCTTAGTTTTTTTTTTTTTCCTAGTTCTTGAAATTTAATGTTACTAGCTCATTTGAGATTTTCTATTTTGATGTGGGTGTTTATTGCTATAGAATTCCATCTCAGAATTACTTTTGCTTTATCCCATAAGTTTTGGTATGTTGTGTATTGTCCATTTTTGTTTTTCTAGAGATATTTTAAAATTTCCCTTTTAATTTCTTTTTTGATCCATGGTTGTTTGGGATCATGCTGTTTAATTTCCACATTTGTAAATTTTCCAGAATTTAACCTGTTATTGATTTTTAGTTTCATATCATTGTGATCAGAAGAGATACTTGGTATAATTTTAGTTTTCTTCTATTTTTTAAGACTTGTTTTGTGGCCTAACATATGATCTATCTTGAGGAGTGTTCCTTTGAAGTTGAGAAGAATATATATTCTGCTGCTCTTGGATGGAATGTTCTATAAATGTCTGTTAGATCCATTTGGTGTACAGTGTGGTTCAGGTCTGCTATTTCCTTACTTCTTGGTGATCTGTACATTGCTTAAGGTGGGGTATTGAAGTCCCCTATTATTTGGCATTTCTCTCTCTCTCTTGCTCACTCAATTGATAGATTGGTATTAGCTTTAAATATTAAGGTACTTCTATGTATTGTGCATATATAATTATGGTTTTTATGTCATCTTACTGAATTGTCCTCCTTTATCTTTATAAAATAATCTGTCTCTTTTTACGGTTTTTGGCCTATAGTCTGTTTTATCAATGTAGCTGTAGCTAGCTCTTGTCTCTTTAGTTTCCATTTTTATTTTCTACTTCTTCATGTTCCTCACATTCAGTCTGTGTATATTCCTAAAAGTGAAATGAGTGTCTTAGGGAATGCATAGTTGGGTCTTTTGTTTTTGTAAAAAATTTATTCAGTCACTGTGTCTTTTGACTGTGATAGTTGACTGTGATACTGTTGTTACTTTGTTGATTGTTTTCTGTTTCTTTTGTGGGTCCTTTACTCCTTTCTTGCTGTCTTTCTTTGTGATAAGGTGATTTTAAAATTTTTGAGATACTTTGATTTCTTTTCATTTATTTTTTGGGACTCTAGGGATTGAACCCAGGGCCTTTTGAATGCTAAACCCATGTTGTATCACCGAGCTACATCCCAAATCCTCTTATTTTTTATTCTTTTAATGTATCTATTAACAGATCTTGATGATTATCATGAGACTTTCGTAAAACACCCTATAGTTAACAGGTTATTTTACACTGATCACAATTGAACTTTGCACAAAACCTTTTTATTTACTCCACCCTGTATTTTATATTTTGATGTACCCATTTATATCTTATTATTGCATATTTCTTAAAAATTATTGTAGCCATGATTTAATTGTTTTCTCTTTTAACCTTCCTGCTAAAGATACATGTGACTTGCATACCACCATTACAATATTAACGTACAGTAGTTCTCCATCTATTGTTTGGATTTCTGTGGTTTCACTTGTCGGTGATCAACTATGGTCCAAACATATTAATTGGAAATTTTCAGAAATAAACAATTTATGTTTTAAGTTGCACATTGTTTTAAGTAGCAGGATTAAATCTTGTACTATTTTGCTCCATTCTGTGCAGGATATGAATTATCTCTTTGTCCAGTATATCCATAGTGTATATGCTATACACACCTTTTAGTTACTTAGTCTCATCAGATTGACAGTTATGACATTGCAGTACTTGTATTTGGGGTACATTTCTATCTGTGGATTAAGGCATTCAACAGGAATTCTCAGATGTATTTCTCATAGATAATGGGACTGACTATGTGTTCTGAATTTGAATGCGTACTTGCTTTTATCAGTGCTTTCTACTTTCATATATTTTCATGTCACTAATTATCATCTTTTGTTGAAAAACTCCCTTTAGCATTTCTTGTAAGG
The DNA here is from genome assembly GCF_052094955.1 of Ictidomys tridecemlineatus. Classification (NCBI taxonomy): domain Eukaryota; kingdom Metazoa; phylum Chordata; class Mammalia; order Rodentia; family Sciuridae; genus Ictidomys; species Ictidomys tridecemlineatus. Next base: position 177,739,746 of record NC_135478.1, on the reverse strand, counting down.
CAGTCTAGTAGTGATGAACTTTCTCAACTTTTGTTAGGGAAAGCTAATTTTTTTCCTTAATTTCTGAAGGATAGTTTTGCTGATAAAAGTATTTTTAGTTGGCAGTATTTTTCTTTTAGCATGTTGAATTGATCTCTCCTGGCCTGTATGGCTTCTGCTGGAAAATCTGCTTTTTAGTTGTATTGAAATTCCTTTGTATATAATATGCCTCTTTGCTCTTGCTGCTTTCAAGATCTTGGTTTTATCTTTGATTTTTAAAGTTTATTTTGCTCTGGTCTTGATTGGTAAAATTGGGGATCTTTTAGAGATTCCTGACCCTGGAGTTTTGTCTTTCCTAGAATTGGTAAGCTTGTCATCTTTTCTGCCCATTTCTCTGCCTCTTTTGGCCTACATTGGTGTGTTTGATGGTAACTACTATAAGCTTTCTTTGCTTTTTAAAATTCTTTTATCTTTATTTTTGTCTGATTCAGTAGTTAAACCTGTCTCTGAGGTCACTGATTCTTTCCTTTGCATGATCAAGTCAGCTGTTGAAATGTATGGATATTTTCTCATTATTGTGTTCTTTTTTATAGTTTCAATTAATTGTTGAAATTCTCATTTTGTTTTTTTGTCCTTTCTCTCATTCCATTTAGCTGTGTTTTTTGGTTGCTTTCTGAGCTGCTTTAAGGTGATTATTTTGAATTCTTTGGAAGCATGTAAATCTCTATTCCTTAATCGTTGGTTATTGGTGCTTTATTTTGTTTTCTTTGATGGTTTTCCTGATTATTAGTGATCCTTGTTGCCTTGTGTTGGTATCTGCACATTTAAAGAATTAGGGACTTATTCCTGTCTATGCAGACTATATTTGACTGGGAATGCCCTTCCGCATTGAGCCTGTTCAGAGATTGTGGGTAGGACATCTGATGTGGTTCAGGTGCAGGCTTGTTGCTGGGGTCCTTGGGGTAGGCTGGTTTGGTACCTGGTCATCAGTTGGATAAGTTTGGCTTCAGGGTCCAAAGCATTGGATCTGGAGCCTATGTCCAATGAGGAAGGTCTTTGAGATCTTTTCAGATTTTGGAGATCTTTGAGATTCCTGTCCTTGGATATTTGTCTTTCCTAGAATTGGTAAGCTGTTGTCATAAATTTTCTGCCCCTGTTACTCTGCTTTTTCTGGCCTACATTGTTGTGTTTGATGGTGTTTCATAACTACTCTATTAATGATGAAAGAACAAACAAGGCTTGTCGTCAGAGCAAATGCCCATTTATTGAGGAACGGCTCTGCATATTTATAGAGCCAGGGGTGGTTTGACAGTTGGCATGGGGTGCTTTTTGATTGGAAGGTAAGGATCAGGTGAGCCAGCAGGGCTAGTCTGATTGGTGGGTAGGATTAAGGTGAGCCAGTAGGGCTCTGATTGGTGGGTAAGGATCATGTGAGCCAGCAGGGCTCACCATTGGACGGCTCTTCTTGGGGGATGGGGGAAGTTAGTCTTTGGAGCTGGGGCGACTCTCAACAGTTTTTAAATTTATATCAGCTTGAGTCTGCTGGTTTAGGCCTTCATCCTGGGTCCATAGTGCTAGGTTAGCTCCCACTGTGGTGGATCTGTTGAGTTAGCTTTACTCTTACATGACTGGAGCCTGTATTTGTGAGGGCCAGCCTGAAACCTATGTCCTTGGACACTGATCTGATACTGGGACTGACTCTGAGCCTGAATCTGCAAGATGAAGCTGAGTGCTAGAACATTCTGGTACCCAGATCCTCTGGGACAGATTTGAAACCTGAATCCATGGGTGTGGCCTGGATTTGTGGTGAGTCTGGGTTTTAAGTCTGTGGATTGGGTCTTTGTCCTGAGTCTACTAGGGGTAGCCTGGGGCATGAATGAATCTATAGGGGAGTTTCTGGACCTCTTTTATATATAGTATTGGCCTGGAATGTAGGTCCATGAGGGTTGGCTTGGAGCTTGGGTAATAAGGACAGGTCTAAGTTATGGCTTTGTGACTCGATGTTGTGTTCTACTGGCATGGGCCTAGACACTTGGTCTGCTGGAGCAGACTGGGATGCTGGGTTTGCTGAAAAGTGGGGCCACAGAGGCAGATCTGGAGTTTTTCTCTGGTGTCTGGCTTTATGTCTGAGGCTATAGATGCCTATATGGTATTGTGGTGGGCCTGAACTGGGGCCACGTGATCTGGTTTGGAGCATGATGCTGCGGGGGCTTGCCTGATTCTAGTGTCTGTGGGTGCTAAGCTGTTGCAGAGGGCAGACTTGAAGCCTAGCTAGGTCTGTGGTGCTGTCTGGTGCTGAATTAGTCCTGGAGATAAGTCTTTAATGCTAACCTGGAGTCTGGGCCACAGGGTTTGGCTTATTGCTCGAATAGACCCAAAATATGGGGCTACTCAGAGACTGGGTTTTTGGGGTATTAACCTGGTGGTGGGATGGGTCAGGAGGTCTGGTCTGCAAGTGCTAGCACAGAATGTGGGATATTAGGGTTTCACTGTGGAATGCTTGCTGTTAGGGTCCAAGCCAAAGTCCAGTGCTCATTTCTTTCTCTGTCCCTCTCCCAGAAGGTATTTTTGTGCCAAGGTGCCTGGGGTGGGGAAAGGGTACATGGCCATTTCTATTAATGTGTCATTTCTTTTTTCTGTCCTATACTCAGATGCTGTAATGTCTCACCTGCTTTTCTTTGATCTTGTGAAGGTATTTTTTGTGCTTGGAAAAATTATGCAAATTATTGTGGCTGCAAGCTGAAATGCTGGAAATTATGTTATCTTGCTGACATAATTCTTCAACATCTCGTGTTGATTTTTTTTGTTTTTTTATGTTACCTAAAACTGCAGTACCCAACTTTTTGAAAATAGTATGCCTTTAAAAAATGATTCATCCATGTTGATTGTTTAGTTGCTTAATTTTTATTGCTGTAGAATATTCTGCTGATTTCATATAAATGGATCATACATTTAAGGCATTTTATGTTTGGCTTCCTTCATTTGGCATAGTATTTTCAAGATTTATTCATTTTTCAGGATAGATCATTCATCCTTTTTTAAAGACTAATAGTATTTCATTGTGTGAGTATGCCACTTTTTGTTTATCTATTGGTTGATGGACATTTTTTCTGCTTTTTAGCAATTATAAATTAAGGCTGCTATGAACAAGTTTTGTGTCTATTTTTTTGTGTGGACATATTTAAACAAATTCTCTTGGATATGTTTATTCCTAAGAATATCTATGACAGGTCATATAACAACTCTATGTTAACATTTTGAGGGATGCCAAATTGTTTCCAAGGCATCTGCACTATTTTCTATTCCCATCAGGAATGTGTGAAGGTTCTAAGTTTTCTACTTCTTTCCAACGTTTTTCTTTTTAATAGAGCAGTTGTATTGGATGTGGAAAAAGTATCTCAATCCAGGTATAGATATTCATGCCTGTAATCCCAGTGTCTTGGGAGGCTGAGGCAGGAGGATTGTGAGTTCGAGGCCAGTCTCAGCAACTTATAGAGGCTCTAAGCAACTCAGCAAGATCCTGTCTCTAATAAAATATAAAAAGGGGCTAAGGATGTGGCTCAGTGGTAAAGCACCTCTGGGTTCAATCCCCAGTACCTAAAACAAAACAAAACAGAAACTCATTGTCATTTTAATTTACATTTCCCTAATAACTAATGATATTGACTGTGTCTTATTGTGCCTATTGACCACTTATATATGTTCTTTAGAGGAATGTCTATTCAAACCCTTTGCCCATTTTTAAATTGGGTATCTGTCCCTCTTCCCTTTGTGTTAGCTTTCTGTTACTGTAAGAAAACTCTAAGAAATCAGATTTTAAAGAGAAAAAGTTTATTTTTATTTTTGATCATAGTTTTGGGGGTATCACCGTGACTGGTTGGCCTCATTGCTTTGGGCCTGTGGTGACACAGCACATAATGGTGGAAGTGTATGGTAGAGGTCATTCACCTCTTGGTGGGGAAGTGAAGAAGGGAGAGAAAGACACTAGAGTTGTATAGCCCCCTTGAAAGCATGTCCCCACTGACTTAAGATCTCCTACGAAGTCCTACCTCTTGAAGTTTTCTACCACCTTTCAATAGCACCAACTTGAGAACTCACTCAACAGGCCCTGGGGGACACTCCACAACCACACTATATCACTCTTCCATTCTTCCTTATAGAATTAATTCTTATTAGTTTTTTTCATGTAGAAGATATCATCCCATTGTATTCTGGCTTCTAAATGAGTTATGAGAAACTGTCAGGACTATGATCTGCTGTTTCCTTTGGCTGCTGCTGCTGCTGCCTTTTTTTTTTTTTTGTGGTACTAGGGATTGAATTTAGGGGCACTGTACCACTGAGCTATGGATGTGCTCAGTGGTAAAGCACCTCAGCCTTTTTATTTTGTATTTTGAAATAGGGTCTCGCTAAATTGTTGAAACTGGCCTCAAATTTGCGATCCTCCTGTCCAGCTCTCAAAGTCACTGACATTACAGTCATGTGCCATTGTACTCGGCTCCTTTGGCATCTTTTGAGATTTTCTTCCTTTTTGATTCCTCTCAGTATCAGAAAGTGGTTTCTTTTATTCATCTCATTTGCAGTTCGTTTTCTATGTTCATTGTATGAATTTGTCTCCTTTATTTCTAACCCGTGATTTCTTCAAGTCTACACTGTTCTGTTTCTTGAGATTGTGATTAAATTTACGCTCAAGGGCTGGGGGTTTGTCTCAAACAGTAGCACGCTCGCCTGGCATGCGCGGGGCTCTGGGTTCAATCCTCAGCACCACATAAAAATAAAATAAAGATGTTGTGTCCACTGGAAACTAAAAAATAAATATTAAAAAATTCTCTTTTTCTCTCTCTCTTTTAAAAAAATTTACACTCAATTATTGTTATAAGTTCTTTACCCCCTTTATTTTATATTTTTGTTTCTCCCTGCTGTTTTCTGAAGTGTTTTTTTTCCTTTCCTCTAAATTAGATGATCTTCCATTCTATTAATTTTTTCTTTAGCAACTGATAGATTGTGGATAAGCTAATCTAAGTAATACTATTTTACTAAATCTTGGTCATTATTTAATTTTTATTTATTTTTTTCTTCATTGTGTAATTTTTTAGAAGTTCGATTTTTTTTCTTTTCCTAAAATGTTGCATCAACTCTCATATTTCCTGTTTCTTGAACATATTCTATTGAGGTTTTTTGTTATCTGAATTCAGCAGGACAGTGTTATTGGTTTTTACAAATTTATCTTAGTGTTGTTTGTTAGCTCTGTCTACTGTGAGTCCAGTTTCCCCTATTTGCCTGGTTGTGTTTTGCTATGGGGTTGGATATTTTACTTGAGAGATCTTTTTTTTTTTTTTTTTTTTTTTAATATCTGAGTCATTCAGAGAGGATTTATTTCTCTTAAAATAAGCATTAAACTCAGTTTTAGCCCCTGTCCCCTACTTTGCCTCAGAGGCTATCAAGATTCATTCTGGAATTAGCAAATGTTTTAAGATTACAAGTGCATTTGCTTCTTTATTCTTTGGGTTCACTTCTTTTGCTTCACATTTGGTCTGATATTTGTGTTATCATTTCATTGCTCTTTTGAAATGTCTTTATGTTTGAGAAAACATTTTTAGTTGTTTTCCATGGGAAGCAAATACCTAGTCTGCCTTTTCTGAAAATAGGAAAACTGCATACTTCATCTTTCTAAAACCACATCAGGTTGTTTTTTTCCACTTGATATAATTATTCAGTTGTTTCTCATTAAGAAATAGAATGAAGGCCCTTGTCTTTAATGGGCATGAGCCACTTCATGATGTGGCCTCTTTTTAACTTTATCAACTTTGCCTTTTGTCATTCTAAAAATATTTACCATGGATACTATTTAATTCTAAACTACTTATTATTTCTGAGTGTGCAAGAGATTCTCACATTTATTCATTTGCACATTTTCTCTTTCCTAACTTAGAATGTTCTTGATACTTAACAGATTTCATTGGGTATGCCAGCTCTTGTGAGTTCTGTTCTCCTTCTCTGGCAAAGCGTAATATTTTTCATTATTTGATTCCTTTAATAATCACATAAATATTTTCATATAGCTCTTTCTGCATAACTTTGCCTTTCTTTAAACTCTTCCATAAGACTGAATTCCTTGAAGGTTATGATAATACATTAATATTTGAATCATAACCTTAGCAGAGTATTATGTACCAGGCACTTATACTTATTAAAAAAATGAATAAAATGGCTGGGTGTAGTTGTGCATCCCTGTAATCTGAGAGACTCAGAAAACTGAGGCAGGAGGATCACAAGTTCAAGGCCAGCCACAGCAACTTAGTAAGACCTTCAGCAACTTAGTGAGAACTGTCTTAAAGCAAAAAATAAAATAAAGTGGTGATGCAGTTCAGTGGTTACTGGGTTCAATCCCTATTACCAAAAAAAAAAAAAAAAAGGACTACAATAATTTTTTTCCATAGCACATTTGTGTTTTTTTCAAACATGTGGCATGTGATTAAACAAAACATGTAATTTTTAATGTATTTGTACTTGTCTCGTATTAAGTTTGAGAAATAGAGCATGCAAGAAGAGTTTGAATGTCTTTTTCAGATGGTGGAGATGAGATATTTTCAAATTATTTTGGGGACAGCCATCCAGCAATAGATACATTTTTGGTCAGTGAGAATGCAGAGGAACCTTTCTCATAGGTATAATGGAGAGTAGAACATTGTTCAATCTGTAATATCAACCTAGCACCTGTTCTTAAACCTCAGTTCCTGAATTTTTGCTTCTTTTTCTGTTACTGTGGGCTTTTTCTTACTTGTGCTGTGGATTAAGCGTCAGTCTTTTCACTTGCTCATTTTTCTGTTTACTCATTCTTGTATCTCAAAGCTTCTGCTTATTGCTGCCTCAGGCTCTACCTTTTCTTGTATTCATACTTTTATAAAAAGAATAGCATATACAATCAATTCACAGTCTGGGAGGTTCTTATGGTAGGTAATGGAATTGGTAACTAGTGACAGTCTTTGGATGGCTTCCTTTGAGCTAGCATTGTTTCCCTGATTTAATCAATTTTGCCTTGGGTTGCAAGGTCATATGGCTTGGAATATGGTGAACCTCTAAAGAAATGCTCAAACTATTTTTCTGATAAGGTTCATGCACTCTTAAGTGCTCAGAGCATTGGAAGAGTTCTCTAGGGAGCTAGTGTTTTACTTTTATGTTAAAATACATATCAAAACAATACTCCCCATAGTTAAATTGAAATGTAAATGTTGCTTTTTAGGATTTTTTTGAAACCTTTCTCATTTTATTATAAAAACATGGCATTAAATTTCATTGGAAGTCTTTTTCTTCCTGAAAGAATGGATTAACATGCAAATATGGTGTTTTTAATTAAGAAAAATTATTGTGTTTATGTGTTTACAAACTTGCCCTAATAAAGTTAATTTTTCTTTCTTTCTTTTTTTTGATATTGGGGATTAAACCTAGATCTTCATACATTCTAACCATGCACTTTATTGCTGAGATGTACAGTAGCCCTAAAATGAAATTCTGTTCTTTTGGAAAAAGAATGGAAGTTAACTTTGACTTAGTATACTTTAAAATATTTTTTGCATATGAAGACATAGGCCTATTTTTTTTTTTTTAGTGCACTTGTCCGAGACTTGTCTTCATTATATTATATTGTTATTTTGATTTGCAGCTCATTGTTTAATTTTGGTGAAACAGTTGAAATTAATTTAATTAAAATTTAATTTCAATTAACTTCTTTGCACTCTAACACCAGATCTTAAACATGCTAGAACTATGCATTTATTTTTTCTCTCCTTTGATGAATCTTTTGAAAGTAATTTTCAAGAATCTTCCTTATTATTTTAACTATTATTATTTTTTGGTACCAGGGATTAAACCCAGAGTTGCCTTACCACTGAGCCACATCCCCATTCCTTTTTAAAAATTTAAATTTTGTTTTAAATTTTGAGACAGGATCTTGCTTAGTAGCTTAGGGCCTCACTAAGTTGCTGAAGCTGGTCTTGAACTTGCAATCCTCCTGCCTCGGCCTCAGTTGCTGGGATTACAAGTATACACCATGTCTGGCTAAGAATCTTTCTTATTTTTGCCACCTATCTGGTTATTAGTGATTTTAAAAAAAATCATGGTTATTTAGGACTTAGCAGTTTATAAGACATTTCAAAATGTTCTAAATCACTAAACTTTTATAATTATATTTGAAAATTACTTTATGGGTGAGTTATCTTTATGGGTCAACAGGTGGAAATTCTGAAAGTTATGTGCTGAAGTTCATATAGCTGCTCTGCAGCAGAGTTAAGACTGTGCTCTGCAGCAGAGTTAAGACTGTGAGAGTGTTTCTTTCTTTGTTTTGATTCAGTGAAATATATTTTTAAAAGGGAAGAAAAGCAGAAAATATGATTCCTGGTTTTTTTCTAAAGTTTGCTGTACTTAAAAAAAGCAAAACCAGGGGCCTGGGTTGTAGCTCAGTGGTAAAGCACTTGCCTAGCACATGTGAGGCACTGGGTTCAATCCTCAGCACCACATAAAAATAAATAAATAAAACAAAGGCATTGTGTTCATCTATAACTTCAAAAAAAAGAAGAAAGAAAAAAGAAAAGCAAAAATCAAAAGCAGGTTCACAAAGAAAAGATGAAGCATTGTATCTTCAAAGAGCACTACAGCTCTCAATCCCTCTAACTAGCTGCATGAAAAGGAACAAACTTGAGTATCATTTTTTATAGTGAAAGTTCAAACTGGATCTGTGTTCTTTTCTAGCTGTAAAATGCTATGATTCTATGAAGTTGTGATAGCTTATTTTATTAATTTTTGAAGATGTTTATGCAAGAATGAGAGGTCAGGATTGTTCATGTTAAGGTTAACATTTTATTTATTTTTTATTGTTTTTTCTTAGTTATACATACAGAATCCATTTTGATAGAATTATACAAGCATAGATTATATCTTATTCTAATTGGGACCACATTCTTGTTGGTGGGCATGATGGTAGGATTCACTTAGGTATTTTCATATGTGTACATAATAGGTAAATTATGTTAGATTTATTCTACTTTTTTCTATTCCTATCCCCCTCCTTCCTTTCGTTCCCTTTTGTCTAATCTACTGAACTTCTCTTCTTCCCTTGTCCCCCTTTTTTGTGATTTAGCTTCTACGTATCAGTGAAAACATTTGACCTTTGTTTTTTTGGGATTGGCTCATTTCACTTAGAACAATATTCTCCAGATCTATCCATTTACTGGCAAATATCATAAAGTCATTCTTCTTTCATGGCTGAATAATATTCCATTTTGTGTGTGTGTGTGTATCACAATTTCTTTATCCATTCATCTGATGACCATCTAGGTTGGTTCCATAGCTTAGCTATTGTGAATTGAGCTACTATGTGTGTAATGTGGTTGTGTCACTGCAGTATGCTGATTTTTAAATCCTTTGGATATATGCCTAGGAGTTAAATGGTGGTTCCATTTTTAGTGAGTGAGATTTGCATTTCCCTGATTGCTAGAGATGTTGAACATTTTTTCTTATATTTGTTGATCATTCATATTTATTCTTTTGAGAAGGTTTGTTCAGTTTCTTTGCCCATTTATTGATTGGGTTATTACTATTATTATTGGCATTACGCTTTTTGAGTTATTTGTATATCCTGGAAATTAACACCCTGAGTTGTAGGTGGCACAGATTTTCTCCCCTCCTGTAGGTTCTCTCTTCATGTTCTTGATTGTTTCTTTCTTTTTAAAAAAATGTTTTTGGAGTTGTAGTTGGACAGTGTGCCTTTATTTTATTTGTTTATTTTTATGTTTTTTTAAAGATTTTTTTTATTCTAATTTGTTATATATGACAGCAGAATGCTGCCTCACACATGCTAGGCACATGCTCTGCCACTGAGCTACAATTCCAGCCCTCTTGATTGTTTCTTTTGCTGTAAAAAACAATTATTTTTATTGTTAAATATTAATCCTCATTTTTTATACTACTTTGTTGGTTAAAAAAAAGAAGACACCATAAAGATAGCTGAGTAGAGGGGCTGGGGTTGAGTGCTTGCCTTACATGTGTGAGGCACTGAGTTCAATCCTCAGCACCACATACATAAATAAAATAAAGATATTTAAAAAAAAGATAGCTGAGTTGAATAAATTTGGTCAAGTTATTCCAAAGTTAAGAAAGAAAGGAAGGAAGAGAAAAGAAAACTGTACTCAGGTACATATTAATATCTTTATTTCCAGTACAGTATTTAAATTTTCCTGGTTCAACTTATACTCAGTTTTAACTTAGAAGGAAGTTTGTTTTAGAAACTTGTTGCCTTTCGAACAGGTCCTACAGCTCTTTGGAATCTCACTTGTGTTTCAGTCTTTGGTTTTCTGTTCACTTTGTCAGCCGTTTCCATTATAAACATTGAGGAATTTTAATGTTTTTGTTTAATCTATTTCTTATTTGAGCTCCTAATTAATGATAGATAAAGGCAAGAAAGAAATAGTTATGAAGGATGTTTTCCTTGAACATAAACTTGCTAAGATACTACCTCCAATTAGAAGAAAGGATTTTTATACCTATTCTTCTTCTTTTTTTTTTAATCCCCATTTTACTCTCTTCTCGGAAAGCCTTTTCTTCCTGAAGCAGAAGCTTCTGGCTTCATTTATATCCATCACCCCAAAGATTATGTCTGTCTTCATTCATTTTAGTAATATTGTTTGCTTATGAATTGTGTTTTCCAGAAAAAATTTTGAAAAGCTTATTTTCCTTTAAACAGAACATTTACATTTAAAAAATTTTAAATGATCAAAGAATAATTGAGTTAACTTTCAAGTTCTATAAGTTTTTAACTCTTAAATATGTTTTAAATATCTAATCAATTTATTGAGATGTAATTCACATAAGTTTTCTTTTTATCTTTAAAGTCATAAGTCATAGGGCTGGGGTTGTGGCTCAGTGGTAGAATGCTCACCTAGAATGCGTGGGGTACTGGGTTTGATTCTCAGCACCACATAAAAATAAAGTAAAGATATTGTGTCCACCTAAAACTAAAAAAATAAATATAAAAAAAATCATAAGTAAGAGAGTTTGTGAAAATTTGGAATGAAAGAAGAAATCATCCATGAAACCTTTTCTCATATATATATATATCTATATATATATATCTATATATATATCTATACATACATACATACATACATATATATATATATATATATATGTTTTTCATTATGTAACTTTGTAGGGTTTTAAAAATTTTTTCGGTTGTTGTATCAAATAATTTAATGTACCTTTTAATGAAATACAAACCTATTTTACTTGCTTTATAATTATCCTTTGAACAAGTAAATGTATCCGGAAGGAAAGAAGAAGATGGTAACAGTAACATAAAAATGCAAGTGAATTTTTTTTTTTTTTTTTTTAAAGAGAGAGTGAGAGAGAGAGGGGGACAGAGAGAGAGAATTTTAACATTTATTTATTTTTTCTTAGTTCTAGGCGGACACAACATCTTTGTTGGTATGTGGTGCTGCTGAGGATCGAACCCGGGCCGCACGCATGCTAGGCGAGCGCGCTACCGCTTGAGCCACATCCCCAGCCCCTGCAAGTGAATTTAAACCCTATAAAAACAGAGCAACTAGGATAGCAAAACACTAAAAACCCATACTGATGGAAGTGATGCTGCTTTAGTTTGAGGCCTAGCCTTTAAGGAACTTTTATTTCTCCTCTGCAAAAACCTGTGTCCATGTAAGAAGTCCAGCTACCTATTACCACCATGCTATGGAGAAAGCCAGGCTAGCTATATGAATCTGATGAGTGAGAAGCACCCAGTGAAGCCTTCTTGGTCCAGATCAGCTTAGTTGTTAGCCGAATGAAGCACAACGAGTAGTTCCAGGTGAGACCACCTGGAGTACTGGGACCCTTCCTAAACCTTTAACCCATGGAGTATGAAATAGTTTTCAGCCACGAAATTTTAGGCTGGTTTCTTGTGCAACAGCAGAGAATTGATAGACCAACCAAAGTGATTTTCATTTATAGACTCTTATCAACCTATGTCAATGCAGGGAATATTGTTTTTATAAACTTTTCTTAGGAAATTAGTAGTGTTTTTCAGATACCAAAATGATTAGAGAAATACCAGTGTAAAGACTTTCGGTGAGCATTAGAACTAAGATAAATAGGGCCGGAAAGGAATGTATAGTAGGTGATAACTGTATGCTTTGATAAAGAAATAGAATCCAGAAAAAATTTAGATCATTTTCAACAATCATAGTTTTATTATGGTGTTGGTTTTTGTTAGATACTGTTTTCTGTGTATTGTGCAGTCAAGCAAATAAATTATTTTAAGTTATCACACGTATCCTTAAGAACCAAGAGTCTCAGCATGGAAATAATGATATACTGATATAATATAGAAGGTTAAATAAATACCCTGTACTTTTGATCTTTAATTGGAAGTTATCCCTAGGAACTTGAGATATTTTAATTTTATTTTAAAAGAGTGAAAAATTATATATTTCTCTGTATATATTTATACATATGTGTATGTATAATGTTAATCTGAGAAGTCTATATTGTAGATTAAAGCAAATGAATATTTATGCTATATTTTAATTATGACATTTCCTAGCTATATCTATGGAAAATTCTCAGAAATGAACAAAACTAGTTCCAAGAATGTGGTCTTGAAATGCTATTTCTTCCTAAAAGAAACGGGCTTCTTTGAGAACTCTTTGATTCCAGGTCTGGGACATGAAATGTATAAAATGATTTTGAAACATTTTTTATACCAGATACCAAAGAAGATATTGGTGACTACTAGGTCTATGACAAAAGAAATCAGAAGCCAATTTAAAGATGCCCGAGGTTGCTCAACTATCTCACTTTCAGCCCTAAAAATCCTAAATTTGGGAGATTTTAGTCTCAGACAATGTGGTACAGTTGATCACTCTGAGGCTCCCACTAGCCACAATGGGTCAATTTGAGTACCAATAAGGATAATAGCTCACAACGAGTTGACATATTATGTTTACATTTATGAATTCATTTATAATGGAAAAAAAAACAAACTAAGAACAAATTCTTGTTGTTTGTTCATCATTAGTGGATATTAGGAAACCCTTCCTTTTGGAAATACAGGCTGAGAGGAAGATAAGTATTTATGCTTACTTTCCCGTATGAGCTGTACCCTTAAGGATAGACAAATATACTTAAGGTAAAAAAATTTTCATAGAGAAATTTTTATGTGCTAGCAAACAAAGATTAAATAATAGTACATCATTTTGCATTTACTTAGGTTTTAATGAATTTTGATGTTTAATATCAGTGGTTGCTAATAATAAAAGAAAATCGAACGTATGACTTTATTATTGTGATTTATTACAATAATAAAGTCATACGTTATTATTATTATTAGTTTATTACATGTGATTTATTACCACTTAATGATAACTTGCTAGAAATGATAAACCTAAATCTGAAGAACCTGTCTACATCCTGTTTGTAGGAAATGTAGAAGATTGAGGAATTTCTTAAACTACACTATGGGAATAGAGTCAACAAAACCCATTCTGTGGAAACTGTAGTTGAGATGATCCAATATATTCAATAAATTACAAAGGATAAAAGGTAGTGAGGAAACCCAGAGATCAAAAAAGGGTGACATTGCAACACTTTAGGTATATATGTTTCTGTAATAAAAATATGGAAGTGATTCCCATAGAAGTGAGAATAGTAATTTCTCTTGGGTGGGGTGATAGATAGACAGTGACATGATTGGGAGGGAGCGTAAGAGGGGCTTCTGTGCTAGCTCACACAATTCTGTTTCCTTTCTGTGGGTGGTTCCCAGTTCATTGTAGTAATGCAAGTAAAATAGCAATAGTCATGCAGTAGGACAGTCAATAAAACTTGGTGACAGATTAAGTATGATTGTGAAAAATAAAAACATTAAAAATAAACTCAAAGGTGTTATTATTTTTCACAATCATACTTAATCTGTTACCTGTGGATATTAAATAAACTGATGCTTGATTATCACCCCTAGAGATGTCTAAGTGTTTAATTTCTGGAGAGAAATTCTGATTTTGTAATCTTTATTAATTTAAGTACTTTATACTGTAGTTAACTCTAAGAACCAGTCAAGTAAACATGTTTAATACTCCGGTGTCTATGACTTGCATATGTTTGTAAGCATTATATGTTTTTGTGTGTGTATGTGTAGCTTGTGGGTGCACGAATATGGCTGAGTGTGGCTCTTAAATATTATGTGTTTCATCCATGAAAGAAAACTTACAGCTGGAGGCTCAGGTTTCTCATTTTCTTGCATCTTTTAATTCTTTACTGCCACCATTTAGGATTTTCTTCTTTAGGCAGAGATCATGTCTTTACTTTTCAACTAGCTTTGGCACTGCTCAAAGATTGTGGTGATGAGCAGCATAGACTGTTTCTTTTTTCTTTGTTATTACTAAGGCTAAAGATCACTATATATTCTTTATTTCTATGGACTCCCTTCATCTCACTCTGGCAACTGTTCTGGATCCAATTTCTGTAACACAGTGTCCTGAAATATATGAATCTTTCTTAGCCTGATGGTAGGAGATAGACATGAGCAGTGGGGACATGGAGATTAAGTGGTTATATCTATACAAACCTTTGGATAGGTAATAAGCTTTTAGATAGGTTAAGACTTACTATTAGATCTAGGAAAGAAAAGGGAATAGGAGGTGATGAGAAATTATGTGAGAGTTTTTCTTTCTTTCTTTTTTTATAGGTAACTTTTTTTTTTTTTTTAGTGATAAAAACCATTAGGGAAATCCAAGTGGGGTATATTTATTCTTTATGGCTGGTGAAATTGGGAGAAGTTTGAAGACTGTTCAGATAGGCACCTAGAAAAGAGAAACCAGGGTTGGAGAGAGTTAAGCAGTAGGAAGCCTAGCACAATGGCTGTCCACTTTGGCTGCTATGGGTATTAAATAAACCTATGGATAGTAAATAAACTGATGTTTGATTATCACCCCTAGAGATTCTGATGTAATTGTCAGGGATACCACCTGTCAGTGTTGAATATCATTGATTTAGAGCAGAAAACTGGTCTAAGACTACAAAAAATCTTTGGCTTGCACAGTGTCTCAATCCCAGATTAATTCTATCTGGGATAAATTGAAGTTTATTGTGAAGGGTAACTATGGTACAGTGGGTTGCTCCCTAGAAGATTTGATACTTTTTTAAGATTTGTATTTATTTAGAGAAGTAAGGCACGAATGAGTCTTTAGCATCTGGAAAGAATGGACAGATTAAGGGCTGGGGTTGTGGCTCAGTGGTAAAGCGCTTGCCTAGCATGTGTGAGGCACTGGGTTTGATTCTCAGCACCGCATATAAAGAAATAAAATAAAGGTCCATTGACATTAAAAAAAAGAATGGACAAATAACATTAATAGTAATTATAATGAAACTTGATTGGATCTGCTACACATATTTAACATTGTGATTTTGCACAGGTTGCCTGTGATTTGCTTCGGAGAATTATTCGAATCTTATATCTCAGTAAGAGACTCCAAGGACAGCTGCAAGGGGGAAGTAGAGAGATAACAAAAGCTGCTCAGAGTCTCAATGAACTTGGTAAGTCCTTTTCTGATTATTTAAATAGAGGTTTAAAGATTTTAAGTTTTAGATTTATTGATATTTATTATTACCGTTAACAAATATTATTGAGCAAGTTTTTGAAAAGTTGGCTGTAGATAGCATTGTCACATTTTTCAGAATTGGTGAGTAAAATAATTTGCTTTCTTGAATGTCTGTTACTTTTAAAATTATATCATAAATTGGTCCTTTTTCATATATAGATCTGTAGATTTTGACATTTGTGGATTCGTGTAACCACCACCACAGTCATGATATAGAATAGTTCCTTCATTGCCCCAAATTTGCTCATCAACACTTGATAATCACATACAGACCATCTGCCTCTAATGCAGGCAACCACTGATCTTTATTGTTGTGTTTCATCTTTTTAAGAAAGTCAAGTAAATGAAATTATAAAGTATGTAATCTTTTAAAGTTGACTTCTTTTACTTGGCATAACACCTCTGAGATTTATCCAAGTTGTTGGGTGTACCACTGGTTTGTTACTTTATATTTGTTGGACTATCATTCTGTGGATGTGTTGTGGGTTGTTTATTGATTCACTAATTGGACATTTGTGTTCTTTCCAGTTTTTGGTGATTATAAGTAGAATTGCCATAACTCCTTGTGTTTTCATGAGAGCTTAATTTTTCATTTCTCTAGGGGAAATGTCAAAGAGAAATGCTGTTTCTAGGTGACAATTCCTATGTTCATATTTTGCCTACATTCCTTATTTGTTCATTCTATACTCAGACATTTATAGCAGGCCCTTAACATTCAGGGGTTTAGTGTTCATGGTTTTGACTGCTAACAAGCTTCAAGGTCCATTATATAGCAATTCATAATTTTTCTGGGAAAATTTTTTAATAGTGAATACACATAGAAATGCTCACACCTATGGTTTATTTTTATTTTTATTTATGACAGTGGAATACATTACAATTCTTATTACACATATATATGGTTGTATATACAGTATGTTGACACCCATATATGTACTTTGGATAATAATGATCATCACATTTCCACCATCCTTGTTAATCCCCTGCCCCTTCTTTTTCCCTCCCATCCCTCTTCCCTATCTAGAATTCATCTAATCCTCCCATGCTTTTCCTCCCTACCCCACTATGAATCAGCCTTCTTATATCAGAGAAAACATTCGGCATTTGTTTTTTTGGGATTGGCTAACTTCATTTAGCATTATCTTCTCTAACTCCATCCATTTACCTGCAAATGCCATGATTTTATTCTCTTTTAATGCTGAGTAAAATTCCATTGTGTGTATATGCCATATTTATTTTATTCATTCATCCACTGAAGGGCATGTAGGTTGGCTCCACTAAACTATAGTTTAGCTATTGTGAATTATGCTGCTATAAACATTGATGTGGCTGTGTCCCTGTAGTATGCTGTTTTTAAGTCCTTTGGGTATAGGAGAGGGATAACTGGGTCAAATGGTAGTTCCTTTCCCAAATTTCCAAGGAATCTCCATACTGCTTTCCATATTGGCTGTGCTAATTTGCAGTCCCACCAGCAATGTATGAGTGTACCTGTTCCCCCACATTCTCGCCAAAACTTGTTTGTCTTCACGATAGCTGCCATTCTGACTGGAGTGAGATGATATCTTAAAGTAGTTTTGATTTGCATTTCTCTGATTGCTAGAGATGATGAACATTTTTTTTTTATATATTTGTTGATTGATTGTATATCCTTTCCTGAGAAGTGTCTGTTCAGGTCCTTGGCTCATTTATTGATTGGTTATTTGTTTTTTCCGTGCTTAGCTTTTTGAGTTCTTTATATATCCTAGAGATTAGTGCTCTATCTGATGTGTAAGGGATAAAACTTTGCTCCCAGGATGTAGGCTCTCTGTTCACCTGACATATTTTTTTTTTTTTGCTGAGAAGAAACTTTTTCGTTTGATTCCATCCCATTTATTGATTCTTGGTTTTAATTCTTGTGCTGTAGAAGTCTTATTAAGGTAATTAGGGCCTAATTCCATATGATGAGATTAGAGACTACTTTTTATTCTATTAGATGCAGAGTCTCTGTTTTAATTCCTAGGTCCTTGATCCATTTTGAGTTAAGTTTTGTCCATGGTGAGAGATAGGGGTTGGTTTAATTTCATTTTGTTGCATATGAATTTCCAGTTTTCCCAGGACCATTTGTTGAAGATAGTATCTTTTCTCTGTGCATGTTTTTGGCAACTTTGTCTAATATAAGATAATTGTAATTTTGTAGGTTAGTCTCTGTGTCCTCTATTCTGTACCAGTCTGTTTTGGTTACTATTTGGTTACTATGCTGTTTTTGTTATTGTTGCTCTATAGTATAGTTTAAGGTTTGGTATAGTGATGCTACCTGCTTCACTCTTCCTTCTAAGGATTGCTTTAGCTATTCTGGATCTCTTATTTTTCCAGATGAATTTCATGATTTCTTTTTCTCTTTCTATGAGGAATGCCATTGGGATTTTGATCAGAATTGCATTAAATCTTTATAGTGCTTTTGGTAGTATGGTCATTTTGATACTATTAATTCTGCCTATCCAAGAGCAAGGTAGATCTTTCCATCTTCTAAAGAAGGTTTTCTTTGATTTCTCTCTTTAGGGTTCTATAGTTTTTATTGTATAGATCTTTAACCTTTTTAGTTGGTTTAAGTGGTACCTTGTGGTTTTCTTTGGAGCACTCATGTAAAAGAAACAAACAAAATAACACTTTAAGGGATGTTAGCAGTCATTTAAAGGGGTAGCAGATTATTTCCTTGTAAGCACATGTGGTTGTTCTTAAAAGTTTTTGCCTAGCAGCTAATACTTAGAGTAAAACAAGTACAGTAGTAATACCTATATTATAATTTACACTCCTAAAATTAAGTTAAAAGTGATCTGCCAACCATGTGATGTTTTGAATTAGTGTGACTAGACAAAGTACATTGACAAATAGAAATGAAGTATATTCTGAGGGATTGAGGATGTGTCAAGTGATTACTGTTGGATACAACTTTCTTTTTTGGGGTTATGAAAATGTTCTGAAATTAGTATTGTATAGAGTTGTCCATATACTATAAACTGTTGATGTGAACACTTTGAAGGAATGAATTTTAAGTTATATAATATATATGTACTTTGAGCATCCATAATTGAAAAACCCAGAATTCAAAATGCTTCAAAATCAAACTTTTGAACACTGATATAACACTACAAGAGGAAAATGGCACATTTGACCTCTTGTGATGGGTCACAGTCAAAATGTAGGTATACCACATATATTTGTATAAAATTGTCTATAGGCTATGTGTATAAATGATATATGAAATATAAATAAATTTTGTGTTAGACTTGGTCACATGACCAAGATATCTCATTACATATGTTAAAATGTTCCAAAATCCTAAACCCAAAATGCTTCTGGTTTCAAGCATTTTGGATAAGCAATTTAGCTGTATTAATTTAAAACACATATTTTGAATATCTAGTGATAATTATACTCTCCATTTCTTTCATCTTTCCTTCCTTCCTTCTGTGACATAATAAACTGATATATTGAAAATACGTAATTTTGACATGCGGCATCACGAATAACAAGACAGTGAGCATAGTATCACTCTCCAGAGTTTCCTTTTGACTCCTGGTATTCTCTCTTCAAGTATTTACTGATTTATTTTCTGTATATAGATTAGTTTCCACTTTAAAGAATTTCATATAAACAGAATTGTATGCTTTGTATGTGTTTTTTCCAAGCTTCTTTCAGTTGTCATAATTATTATGAAATGCATCAGTATTATGTGTATCAATATATTATTTTTATTTATTTGTTTTTTGGAACTGGGGCTTGAATTCAGGGGCACTTAACCACTAAGCCACATCCTCAGCCCTTTTTGTATTTTATTTAGAGCAGGGTCTCACTGAGTTGCTTAGGGCCTTGCTAAGATGGAATTGAACTGACAATCCTCCTGCCTTAGCCTCCCAGCTGCTGGGATTATGGGCTTGCCCCACCATTCCAGGCTAATAATTTATCTCTTTTTATTGCAAAGTAATGTTCCTTTGATAGATCCCAGTTGTTTTTGTTCTTCATCTGTTGGTGGACATTTGGGTTATTCCTAATTTTTGGATATTAAAAATCAAGTGTTATGAACTTTTATGTACAAATCTTTGTATCTTCATTTCTCGTTAATTACCTAGGAGCGGAGGGTTTGCATCATTTGGTAGGTGTGTTTAACTTTTAAAAAAATTATTAAAGTGTTTTCAAAGTAGTTGTAATACTTTACATTCTTATCATTACTGTGTTTATATTCTACTTCCCCTACATCCTTGCCAACATTTATTGTTTTCTTAAATTGAGCCTTTCAAATTAGTTATATTTGAAAACACATTTCACCAGAGAATATTTTAAATGGCACATATGTATATGAAAATATGCTCAACATTTTTATAATTTAGGAAAATTAAGATTAAAATTAAAATCATACCATTATCAAATTGACAGAATTATTTTAGTGTAGACTTGTACTTTTTTCATCAGGTTGTTATTGTGTATTGATTTAAAAAAAATAAAACTACATAGTGTGTTTTGCAAATGACATTTTATCATTTTTTATTTCTAATTTTTCTTTAAAAACAGCCCCTTTTAGGGGAGGGTTCTTGGATTGAGCTCAGGGTCTTGTGCATGCTAGACAAGCACTCTATCCTTGAGCCTGATCTATAGCTCAAGAAGTTTTGAGAATAGACAAAATGTATGTGGCTCATACTAAAAAACAATAACATTTTTTAAACACTAGTAAGATAAAATACTTGGGAAAATGTTTATTTTATCATACTTACTACTTTTTTCAGCTATTATTAACCCATTTGAACAGAATTTCTACATAATTTTAAATTTAAAAGTTTTCAGAATATTTTTGAATAGCCGGATAAACTATCATTGTAAGCCCAGAGGATGGCAACTTTTTAAATTCAATGAGTGTCTCAAAACACTTAACGTGATTCTGGGTCAGGTTGAGTAACAGATTTGCTTGTTCCATGAAATGCATTCCTGCTTTATCCATGTTGAATTGAAGAAGCTGCATTGTTAAAAGGAGGATGTGCTATATTTCTATAATCAACATTAGCACTTTCTGATTTTTCCTTTGTGGTGTTATTAGGTATTCCACCTATAACAATTGGATGTAGTCTTTGGTTCAGTATTATCAATGCTAAAATTGGCTGGGTATTGTTGATCTGAATATTTAAATATAGAGAAAATGAAAGATATAAATGTACTATTTGGAATTTGGCTAGATGATTCTTTTCTTGTATACTGATTGCCATGAATTTTAGAGAAATTCATTTTGTACTTAGTTCTTCACTATCTATGACTTCTTTCTTTTGATTAATTGTACATGTTTATGGGATATTTGTTATAATTTGGTACATGTGTACAGTGTAATGAGATCTAATTATGGTAATTAGCATTTCAGTCTCTCTAAACATTTATTATTTCTTTATGTTGGGAACCTCTGAACCCATCTCTTCTAATTCTTTATAAAAATATTATTAGTTGTAAACCATAGGCACCCTACTGTGCTGTTCAAAGTACTAGAACCCTGAACTTTTTATTCCTCCTCACTATGTTTCAGTATCCATTTTCTGACCTTTCTGTATTTCCTTTCTCCCCTACTCTTCTAGTTTCTAGTGATTACTATTTCACTTTCTACTTAATTAACTTTTTTGGCTTCCATATATGAGTAAGACTATGTCTATTTGCCTTTCTGTGCCTGACTTCCTTCATTTATGTCCTATAGTTTCATCTGTATTGCCACAAATGACAGGATTTTATTCTTTTTATGGCTGACTAATATTTTATTGTGTGTATGTGTGTGTATATATATATATCACAATTTCTTTATTCGGTCCTTCATCAGTGGACGCCGCTTAATTCCATATCTTGGCTTATTGTGAATAGTGCTGCAATAAGCCTCATTGTGCAAGTATCTGATAAACTGATTTAATTTATGCATACCTCATAGTGGGATAGCTGTATCATATTTTACTTTTTTGAATGTTTTCCATAATGGTTGTACATTGCCTCCAACAGTGTATAAGTGTTCCTTTTTCTCCATAGCCTTACTAGCATTTGGGGTGTGTGTGTGTGTGTGTGTGTGTGTGTGTGTGATTTTTGATCATAACACTTGTTAAGTGGGGTGAGATAATCTCTCATTGTGATTTTGATTTACATTTCCCTGATGATGAGTGTTGCTGAACATTTTCCATATAGTTGTTTGCCATTTATAGATCTTCTTTTGAGAAATGTCTCTTCAAATCATTCATTCATTTTAAAAATCAGATTATTAATTTCTTTTTTGGTTGTTGAATTTTGAGTTTATAATATATTCTGAAAATTAATCCCTTGCCTGATGAATAGTTTCCATGTTTTCTCGCATTCCTTAGATTGTCTCTTCACTTTGTTTGTTGTTTCTGTTGCTGGTGAGAAGGTTTGTGTTTTATATCCCATTTGTCTGTTTTTGTTCCTGATGCTTGTGCTTCTGAAGTCTTATTAAAAAAAAAAAATTGTGGGCTGGGGTTGTGGCTCAGCGGTAGAGCGCTTACCTAGCACATGCAAGGCCCTGGGTTCATTCTTCAGGACCACATAAAAATAAATATAATAAAAGCATTGTGTTCAACTACAACTTAAAAATAAATTTAAAAAATTGCCTATACCAATGATTTAAAATGTTTGTTTCTCCTATATTTCCTTTCAATAGTTTCAGGTTTTACATTAAAATCTTTATCCATTTCAAATGGATTTTTATGTATGATGAGAGAGACAGGTCTAGTTTCAGTCTTTACTATGGATATCCAGTTTTCCCAACACCATTTATGGAAGAGATTATCCTTTTTCCAGTATACGTTTTGGGTACCTTTGTTGAAGATCAGGTAGCTGTAGATGGGTG
The DNA here is from genome assembly GCF_052094955.1 of Ictidomys tridecemlineatus. NCBI lineage: Eukaryota > Metazoa > Chordata > Mammalia > Rodentia > Sciuridae > Ictidomys > Ictidomys tridecemlineatus. The sequence goes on along the minus strand of NC_135478.1, from coordinate 177,717,273 downwards.
TATTTATTTCTGGGTTCTTCATTCTGATTTATTGGTCTATGTGTCTGTTTTTATGCCAGTATGAAGTGTTTTGGGTAACTATAGTTTAGTAGTATATTTTGAAATCAGATATTGTGATGTCTGCATATGATATTTTTCAATTACTTTCCTTTTATTTCTCCATATTTATATTAGAAAGATATTTAAAAAGTTAATCTTTTTATTAGTGTCTTAACATTTAGAAGATATTTTTGAAATTCATGACTGTTCATCATAACTGAGGATCTGTTTCTGGTTCAGAAGTTTTATTTTACTTGACACCAAAACTTAATTTAATAGATGTTTATGGATATTTTATTGCCTTGTTCTAAAGAAGGCATTAATTTGACTCAATTATTCATAAGAACTAACAACATATCAAAAAGAATGGAAAAGACTAGCAACAATAGCAAATGAGGGATAGTTTGTAGGGGATTCACATAAGCAGCCCATCTTTTAGACTGAAGTCCTTAATTGAGGTAGGAGGATTCATTTATTGTCCTTTCTCCCTCCTTTTTGTGGGTATTATTTTCATTCTACTTTTGAGGGGAAATGGAATATGGATTAATAGACAGGATGGCTGGTTCTCCATATACTATAAAGATAACTCATTCTTCTAAAATTTTCCCAATTCTGTACAAACCAATTTCATAAGAGAAGGATTTATAATCTAGAACACTAATAATTCATTAACTTGCATTGAGGCGCATGCTATCTTTTGACTGAAAGCAGTATGATTTTTCTTTCTGCACAGATGAAATGGAAACATATTCATAATTAGCAACTTGTTTGGTAAAATTTGAGTTAAAGCTGGGGAAGATCATTGTGTGATATCATGTGATTAACAATATATATACTTTACCTGGAATACTAAATAAAAATCTTGACTCATGGAGAGCTCTCTGATTATTGCTAATCTCTTTATATGTAGTTTTTATTTATTCTTAATGCTGTTGACTATCCTCTTTTGGTCTACAGTTTTCTCCAATTAGAATAGAACAAAATTGATTAGGTTTCTGCTTCTGGTTAAAATTATATTTCAGAGCTTATATTCCTGACATGAATTGGAATTTTGAATGTTTCCTAAATTTCAGTCATGCATTTTATCTCTTGACTGTTAGATTGAGTGATTTGCTATTAATACCACTTGCTAAAACAAATGTTAGTATTTCAAATTTACAGATCAATGTGATAAACTTTGGATCTTTTTATAATATTGATGCTTTTGCAACTGAAATGTCTTTTCACTTTTAAAATATCCTTTTATATCTTTAAAGGTATTCATTTAAAGTTTCTTTTTTATTAAAAACAATATATTGGGAGCTGGGGCTTGGGCTGTGGTAGAGCGCTTGCCTAGCATGTCTGAGGCACTGGGTTCGATCCTCTGCACTACATAAAAAACTAAATAAACAAAATGAAGGTATTAAAAATTAATTAAAAAACCCCCAGATCATACTTTTTGCTTCTGATACTCTGATCTGTTTATGAAAATCATGATTTATAATTTATTTATCAAATATTAGGTTTCAACATCTGTAATCCCTGTACATTGTTAGGAACCTGATATAAAATGAGTAAATACTTGTAACTTTTTTTGAACAGAGAAGTTCAGGCTCTGTTCTTTTATTTCTTTAAGCATAAAACTCACACAATAGCAACAATAACAATAATAATGATGATATCCATGGGGAAAAACCCTATCCTCCAGTTTTTGCATTGGGACTCATCTGTACTTTCCTTGAAGTAATATGAAAAGAACTTCCATGAGTCCTCTTACTGTATGACTTAGATAAATTTATTCATTTATTCTTCAAGTATATATTGAATACCTACTGTGTGTGCCATGTACTGTCCTGGACATTGAAGCTACATTGCTGAACAAAACAAAATCCCCTACTCTTTTTATAGCTTATATTTCCATAGATCTTAAGGTCACATATCTAATGTATCTGTAAAAATCTGATTGTAGATATCTTAAACCACTAATGCTGTGGCAGCATTTAATTGGTTTGCAAAGGAGATTGTTGCCATTGTTAGAAGTCCCAATATCTTTTTTTTTAAAGGAGAAGATTCACATATTCTACTGTATATGTATACCTTTAATATAAAAGTAGTATAAAATTAGATGAAAATGATAAAATGACCTTTAAGTATGATAGCCTCATATTTAAAGCCAAAAATAAAATATTTTAATATTTATATGAATGATATAAAGATATTATATAATAAAGATATCTAATGAAGCAACTGTGGATTGACTGACTTAATATTCTATATTAAAGATACTGAGTTAAAGATCCTTTTTTAAATATAATTAAGCAGTAAAAAATAATGAAGTAATTGCATGTATTGGAAAGTATTCCCTCCAATAATTTTTATTGCTTATGTTCTATCTTCTGAGTTTTACATTTTTTATTCCTAATCTATGATATATTATTATGAGAGAATATTCTTTGCCGCAGTCTGGCTGGGCACAAAATCACGAGCCACTCACACCTTGTAGATTCAAAAGCAACTCTTTATTCTCGAACTATCACCGGCACTTTACACACACGTTCTGGGGAAAATCCACGCAAAATCCACGTACTCCACCAGGCTCTGAATCCCAAATACTTTCGAGAACTCAACGGGAACTCAAGGAGCAGGCAGGCGCTTGAGGCAGCAGGATACGCCCTATTCCCAGCAGGGTACACTTTAAACCTGGAACCACCCTAAACCCAAGGAGCAGGATACTCCCTAATCCCAGCAGGATACACCCTAAACCTGGATGCACCCTGGTCCTTGAGCAAGGTCACCTTACTCAAGCCTACATGCAATGTCACTGCAAATGACCTGGGTCCAAAGGCAAGCCCATTTCCACAATGGAGAGTCCTTCCTCTAAGCAACATGGAGTAGGCTGACAAAGAAATTGCCATGCGTCATTCCTACTTGGCAATGACTCTCAGCAATTCTTAAAATATTCTCTTATATTTTTAAAATATTCTTTTATATTCATAAAAGTATTTATGATATATACAGTCTCATCCATTAGTGCTCTTATTGTAGCTGTGGTATTTTCTTAATTTGATAAAATAATGCACTTATTGGCAAACATTTCTGATTCATGCACAGGTGAGAAAAGTAAGATTTATATTATTTTTGGTATCCAATAGTTACTACACAAATTAATGTTATAAGATATTTTAGTTGGTGAAAATTTTAGAAACTTTTATTTCAGGCCTATTAAAAATTGTGTATTGATAGATTATAAATATGCCATGAAACTATTTCCAGTATTAAATTAGTTTCTTTCTTATAGGTCTTAGGTGATTTGTTTCTTAAATGCATTGAATAGTGTGTGTGTGTGTGTGTGTGTGTGTGTGTGTGTGTGTGTGTGAGAGAGAGAGAGAGAGAGAGAGAGAGAGAGAAAGAGAGAGACAGAGAGAGAGAACTTTGTTATAAGGAATTCAATTTGCATTTAAAAATCTACAATGTAATGACATATAGACATTTGCAGTAAGTATGTTTGAATTAGATTTTTATTTCTCTAAATTATTTACTTATGTGACTGGGTTTAGCTACTACCAGGTGGAGGTGATGTTGTGCTCAGATCCAAATGGTCAGAAAGGTCTACCTTTAGATGTGTGTTTGCCTGTTAGAGGTAAATATGCAATTACACACTCACACAAAATTCTCTTCTTTTTTAAAAACTTACTGAATTTATTGTTACTAAAATTTATATTGAATAGATAATACCCATGTAGCATTAATCATTTTATTAGTTTTATCTTTCCTCATACAGTGTCAAAAATTCAGGATAATGTTTATACAACAACAAGCAGAGTACTTATTAATAACTTTAGTCCGTTGTTTTTCATACATTTAAAAGTTATGGTAGCATTTCTATGTTTTATTCCATATGGTTGGTTAAGAATGCTAATGGAAAGCTATATATTTTACCTACTGTCACCCATTGCTAGAACATTTATCACTGTTTAATTTATTTAGTGAAGGTTTTTGTTTTGTGTGTGTGTGTATGAGTGTGTAGTGGTGGGTATTGAACCCAGGTGCTCTACCATTGAACTACGTCCCCCACTCCTAGTGTAAGGTTCTTTAGACCAGTAATTATAAAACTATTTCAGTTTGCTGGTTCTAAAGGATTTTCTATTTGAACGCTGAAGCCAGTAGTGTTCAACGTCTTTTCCATTTTAGCATATATCATTATATTAATTTTTGAAAATTAAAATGTGTCTTAAATATACACAAACATTGCCTCTGACTCTAGGCTTATTTTGTTGACTGTTCCTTTTAAAATGGTGTTAGTTTTCTTCTTAATGAAATGCAACTTAAGAGTCTCTAAGTCAAATATTATACAGGAACCCCAGGAAAGTTGTTGTACTTTTTATTGCCACAATTATAATTCATTACTCTGTAATAGAAAATCTAAGAACAATAGGAAATAATTTAAAAATACTCTTTGGTCTGATAATTTTAAATTAGCAATGGGTTAAGTTAGAAAGACTCAATGTAAATTTATAATTATAGATATATTTACAGAATTCTACATTTTAGTACTGGGTAAACAATAGGGTAGGCAGGTATGACCTTCTGAGAGACATATTCAGTAAGACTGAATCTAGTTTTATTCATTCGTTTTAATTTCTGTGTTAGAGACTTGACCTTTTGATTGTTGGAAGTATGTTCTTTTGTTATATATAAATGGAAAATAATGCTGATAATATAGTTTAGGGTTAGTGTTAGGGTTAGGTTTAGGGTTAGGGTTAGTGTTAGGGTTAGAGTTAATAATGCTGATAATATAGTTTTATCATCACAACTAGGAATATATTCAGTGGTTGGGGTGATGATCTAGATTGATGTTTCTATATTGATTATGGTAAAATAAACATAAACACTTCACTTTGAAAAATAATTTCTCAAACTCATTATATCTGACAAACCATTTTCTAACATCTGAAGTTTGTACCATGTTAGCTCAAAATGGTCAAATTAGTTATCTAGGCATATATATCTTGTGGCTAATTTATTCTAGTGGGTACATCAAGAAGGCATGATGCTCAGAATGAGGTAGTTCATAAAAATTTATGAAGGTTTTTCTGTGGTAGTTGCTTTGAAGTATCTTGGGTAATTTAATTGTTTACTTCTCAGGTTTATCCAGAGCTGCTTCTTGAGGAAAATGCTGACATTGCCAATCAGTATTCTTGAATACCTTCTTCATATGTTCTAGAACATAGTTCATTTTGTAGTATTTTTATTTTTCAATATAGAGTGCTCTCACATTCTAAATGGGTTTCCAAAACATATTCATCTATACTTATTGTGGATCTACACACTGTTGATTGGCTTCTGCAGTGTTTTGAATATGGATTGTTCCATTTTGAAATTCATGTAGGAATTTTATTTCCATTATGGCAGAGTTGGGAGGTTAGGTTTCTAAGAGGTAATTAGGTCATTAAGAGGATTAAGGCAGTTCTTGGGAGCCTGAGTTAGTGTTGCCTTTTTTTTTTTTTTTTGGCATATACCCACTTGTCTTTCTGCCTTTCCATTAAGAGTTTCCATTAAAAGTTGAAGCAGCCTAAGTTTCTTACTAGATGCTATTGCCATGTTCTTGCCCATTCCAAGGGCAATATCTGTTGACTATCTATTTTTTTTGTCCCCATGAATCTGATCACATTTTTTCACATTTTTTGCATATAAAGTAAAGTTTGGTTGAAAACTAAACATTATATAGATAGTACATTCTAGTGATTTTAAATTCTCTTTTGAGAATTGTTCTGTTGTTTTTGTTCTAACTTGTGGGTAACCTGGTCTCAAACTGTATATTTTTTTCCTTTGCCTTGTGCAGTTGCTGTTTTTGCTCAGTTCTTTTAAGTTATAAATGCTATATTTGTAGTGTGGTACTCTATGGATTCCCCCATACCCAAATAGTTTGCTATTACTAAGAATTTTGGCAGAATTGATAAATGATTATGGCTTTCACCTGTTTTTTTTTTTCTTTTCCCTTTTCAGTGTTTCTGCTTAGTTTTCCAACTGTACTGATAGCTATGAGTTATCTTCTGACATCTCAACTTAGTAAGAACCAAGCTTTCTGCTACGTGAGCTGTGTGTTATCACTCAGGGAAAATTGTCACTTTGTAAAAAGAGCAAATTCACCTTCTTTCAAGGGTAGGCTTTTCTCTGACTTTTGCTTGCTTTTTTCTCCTGAATCAACCCTACCCTTCTTGTCTCTTCTCAACTTTTTCTTCTTTTCCTTTCTCTTCTTCCTTCCATACTAGGGATGGCACCCAGGGGTGTTCTACCATTGAATTTTGAGACAGGGTCCTAGTTGCTAAAGCTGACCTCAAACTTGGAATTCTTCTATTAGGTTGCTGGGATTATAGGTGTGCACCACTGACTGTAAACCTGTATGTGTGTGTGTATGTATATTTGATATATATATTTTTTTCTGTAAAATATGTGGGGATTAAGATGTAACTGTTGGTAGGAGTTATGGTAGTAAATGCCAAAGGCAAAAAGACACTAATCTTGGAATTTTTACCCATTAAAACTTCTCTAATTCAAAGGTAAATCTTCCTCTAGTATATTCTTTCCTGTGTTTATTTTCCAGTTCCTTCAAATAGTGTATTTTTAAAAAGCTTTATCTAGATTTGAAATTATCTGCAGGAGACTATGCCTGACTAGTTCACTGTGCCATTAATGGAATTTCCACTAACTTTAATTTTTATTTGCCTGTTTCTTATGTACACTCAAAGTCTGTAAAATTGAATGAGTGTTGTAAGCTTGAATCACTATCTGTATATATTGAGAATTCATGCATTGCTTTGTAAATACAATTAGAAGTAATACTTAATGGAGACTGACATTTTTTGCATATAAAAGCTCTGTATTCCCAAAGAATGAATAGATATAAGAATGTTTCATATAGCCTAAGTACCTTTCAAACTTAGGACAGTAAAATTGCCAAGTCATTTTACTTTGACTTTCAGAGTCTGGTACTATTAAAAGGTTTGAAAATATGAAATGCTTAATGGAAATATTTAAAAAGTCTGAAAATAGTTTCATGTGATCATTTTCCTCCTATTTAATAACAGCCTGTTTTTCTATGGCAGAGAAGAGCAGCAGAAACATTATACCCATAGAAGTTCTTCTTTTTGTCAAAACTAATTTGAAGTAGTAACACTTTCCATTGTTTTCAGACATTTAATATGGGGAATCTAAAAGATCTGGATATTGTGAATTATACTCATGAATCTTGTTATCATTTGACTAAATTTGCTTTTGTTTCTATCACATGAAGCATAGTGTTGTTTTTCCAGATCCCATTAAACCTGTGTATCTTCTATTATGACTTGGTGGGAAGATTATTTCAGAGTAAAGATTTGTGGGATGTAGAGACAGTGAAACAGAGAGAGAGAGGAGTCTAAAGGTAGAAACAAGTGCTATTTTATAGTAAGAAGTTTAACTTATTCAGCTTTGAATAAGTTATGTTTAGATGTGTTTTAGTTAACTTTTTTATCACTGTGACCAAAATACCTAATAAGAACAATTTAAAGGAAGAAAATTTCTTTGGGGTTGATAGTTTCAGAGGCTTCCATTCATATATGGCTGACTCCATTGCTGTGATGAGCTCAAGGTGAGGTACCACATCATGGGGGAAAGGCACAGCAGAGGAAAACTGCTTAGCTCATGGCAGAGTTAGGAAGGAAAGTGAGCGAGTGAGGGGAGGTGGAAGAAGGGGCCACAGGGAAATTGTACCCTTTTAGGGCATACCCTCAGTGACCTACTTTTTCTAGCCTTGCTCCACCTGCCTGAAGTTACCACCCAGTCAGTCCATTCAAACCTGTATGGACTAATTAGGGTACAGCTCTCCTAATCTAATCATTTACCTCTGAATATTTCTACATGAAGAGGAGCTTTTGGGGGATACCTCATATCTAAATCATATTAGATATTTAAAAAGAAGTAAAAATGTAGTGATAATATCAATCAAAAGGACGGAATTTTTAAAGGTAGTATTTAATGAAGCAATTACTCAGCATTTTGAATGCCAATGCTTCTGATACTAACAACTTTTGTGGCTAAAATAGTGTTGTATTAGCCAGTTTTTAATTGCTGTGACCCAAGTACTGGGCATAAACAACGTAGAGGAGGAAACATTTCTTTTGGCCCATCAGAGGTTTCAGTCCATGATTGGATAATTTTATTTCTTTTGCCTAAGATGAGAATAGAATATCATGGAGAAAGATAGCTAGCTACTCAGCTCATGGCAGCCAGAAAGGTGTGGGAGGGATAGGTACAAGATATGATCCCAAGCACATGCCCCCAGTGACATACTTCCTCCGTACATAACCCATCGACCTACAGTTTCCTCTTCCTTCTCCCAGTAGTCCATTTAAATTATTAATCCACTAATGGATTAATCCACTATCATTAGACCACTCATAATCCAGTCATTTCCTAAAAGCCCTACTTCTGGACATTGCCGCATTGGGGACCAAGTCTTCAACTTACAGAGCCATTCCAGATCCAAACTGTAATAAGTGTTTTAGTTCATTTTGTGCTGCTATCATAGAATACAACAGAGTGAATGATTTATAAAGAACTCACAGTTCTGGAGGCTGCAAAATCAAAGATCAAGGCACTGGCATATGATGAGGGCTACTTGCTGAGTCATCACATGCTTTAAGGGTCAGTAAGATGAACTCTTTGTCTTCACATGGTGGAAGAACAAAAGAGAGAGAACCCACTCCCAGAGTCCTTTTTATAGTATTATTAATCCATTCACAAGGGCACAGCCCTCATAACCTAACCATCTTCCAAGAGATTTACCTCCCAACACTGTTTAATTGGAGAGTAAGTTTCTAACATATACATTTTGAGGGACATATTTTACCATAGGAGATAGTGACATGCTTTGTGGTTTTGTTCCAGACTTCAAATCAGTGTAATTCAATAAGTATGGCATGATAGCAGAATAATGTTCCCCCCCAAGATGTTCATGTTCTAACTCACAGAACCAATGAATTTGTTCTTTGCATGGCAAAAAAGGACTTTGCTGTTTTGATTAAGGCTGTAATTTTTAAGATTGGACCCATTCTCAATACATCAGTTCTTTTTTTTTCCTGTATTTTTTTAGTGATTTTATTTTTTAAATACATGACAGTGGAATGCATTACAATTCTTATTACACATACAGAGCACAATTTTTCATATCTCTGTTTGTTTATAAAGTATATTCACACCAATTCATCCATGTACTTTGGATAACGATGTCCATCACATTCCACCATCTTTGCTAACCCCTTGACCCCTCCCTTCCCACCCCTCTGCCCTATCTAGAGTTCATCTATTCCTCCCATGCTCCCCCTCCTTACCCCATTATGGGTCAGTCACCTTATATCAGAGAAAACATCAGTTCTTGAAAGTGGAAGAAGAAGGTAACAGAATGAGTCAGAGGATAGACGCGGAGACTGGAGAGATCTGAAGAATGAGAAGTGCCCTATCTGCCATTGTTGGTTTTCAAGATGAAGGAAAAGGTTTATGATTCACAGCACGGAGATGTCCTTTAGAAGCTGGGAACTACCTTCAGCTGATAGCCAGAAAGGAAATGGGATCTCAATCCTAAAACCACAGGGAACTCTGAATTCTGTAAATGAGCAAGGAAAGATTCTGCCTTAGAGCTTCCAGAAGGGAACTCAGTCACATTGATTTTAGCCCATTGATACCTATTTAGTCCTCATGGAATAAGAAAGTGCCAGAGTTAATATGACTTTTACTGCCAGAACTGGACATTTTTTAAATTTAAAGATATGAAACATTAACTGACAATCAACAAGTAAACAAATGCAATGTTTTAGTCAGCTTTCTTCGCTGCTGTGACTAAAGGACCCAGCTAGAACAAGGAAAAGTTTATTTGAGTGTTCACAGGTTCAGAGGTCTTAGTCCATAGAAGACTGGCTCCATTCCTTGGGGCTCACAGTGAGGCTGAACAATCATGGTGGAAGAGCATGGCAGATAGAAGCAGCTCACATCTGATCAAGAACCAGAGAGAGAATTCACTCTCCAGATACAAGTATATACCATAAAGCCATGCCCAATTCCCACCTCCTCCAGTCACACCCTACCACTTTAGTTAGTAAATCCCTCTCAGGGGATTAAATCACTGATTGGGTTAAGGCTCTCATAACCCAATCATTTCTTCTGAACTTTCTTACATTGTCCTGCTTTGGGGGGACACTTCACATCCAAACCACAACATAATGAGATATTGCTTATGAAACATATTCTTTTGGTATCTTGGCAAGTATTGCACAACAATACCCCACCCCCATTACTCTTAAGAACAGAAGCAAAAACATAATGACACATTAAAGATTTTTAGAAAAAATTGAAGAAATTGAAAATTGAAGAAAATGGCTTTTTATTCTAACCAGACTTACACGTTCAATTCTATGCTGATCATGTTTTAAATCCAGTCTTTTTTAATGTGCTTATCTGTTTATGTGTGTTTGTTTTATAGTTTACATAAATAAATTAATAAAGCCCATTCTTGATCTTTGGGACATCTGTAGGATATTATCTCAGGTATAGATACTGGTATAGAGTGAGTCTAGTTATGAGTCATAGTTACTTAATAATAGAAATAAAATATTTAGTCAGGATTTTATTACAGTGAGTGGGAAATTTTTCATGAAGTTTCCTTTATAGGCTACTAATTTAAAATCATGTTTGTTTCACACTGTGTTCTGTAGAATCATTGTGATTTGAAGAGAATGTTGAGGTATTTAACTCTGGTCCCCTAATTTTATTTCATTGAAAGTACTGTGCTTCAAAAAAGAAAGAAAGAAAGAAAGAAGTCTTCTTTTATTTTGCTTATAAATTTGGGCTGGTAAGCTGTTTTATTTGAAAGTTCTCTTACTAAAAAAAAGTTTGAAAATGAAAGTCATTGTTTCTTAAAAAGTATAGTAAAACATTGAGGCCATTATAGGATCTAAGTCTTCATTAAGGAAGAATCTTGGGGAACTTGAATCTTTGGACAAGTTACTCTTCAAGGATAGAAGAGTACCTAGAGACGGCCCTGTCATTTTCCATTTATCCATCTCCACTTGAAAACTTTGTATTCTTCAAAATTTGTCTGTATAAAAAATAGTTTTAAGTAGGCTGGGCACGGTGGTGCATGCTTGTAATCCCAGTGGTTTGGGGGGCTGAGACAGGAGGATCACTAGTTCAAAGCCAGCCCCAGCAATTTAGCAAGGCACTAAGCAACACAGTGGGACCCTGTCTTTAAATAAGGAATGTGGCTCAGGGTTTCAATCCCCTTGAGTTCAATCTCCGGTACCAAAAACAGTACCCAGGATGATGTTTTCTTCTTTGGAAGATAGAATAGAGACATCTTAGTCTTTTTCATATATACCAAGCAGTAGTAATTGTGGGACAGAGAGTAGAGGATAGAAAAAAGATATTTGGTTTGTATGTTTTTGCTTTTTGGTAAGGTTTTGGGATGCTTAAGAATAATCACCTAATTAATTGACATAGAAACTTGCCACCTGAATGTAAGTAATAACATGAACATTTTAAAATTGGATTAAGCTGTAGCAGTGAAAATAAAAACTAAAAGGAAGTGGTTGGGACTTGTTCGGAGGGTAAATGACTGAATAAATCTTATTGAATGGATTAAGAGATGTGAGACAGATACTGAGTCAGTCTCTCTCTCTCTCTCTCTCTCTCTCTCTCTCTCTCTCTCTCTCTCGACACACACACACACACACACACACACTGGAGCTTTATTCACCCATAAAGAAGAATGAAATATGGCATTTGCTGGTAAATGGATGGAAGTGGAGAACACCATACCAAGTGAAATAAGCCAAAATCAAGATTTGAATGTTTTTTCTCATATGTGGAAGGTAGAACAAGTAAGGAGAAAAAAAGGGGTAGGTATCAGACATCATAAAGACAGAGGGAAGATCAGTTGAGTAGGGAATTGAGGGGAAAGGAGGAGGGATAGGAAAGGGGGAGGAAATGCTGAATGAATTTGACGAAATTACACTGTGCATGCATATGCATATATGTGTGTGTGTGTGTGTGTATATATATGTATGTATATATATATATATATATGTATAGATATACATCACAATGACTTCCACCTTATGTATATCTCTGGGTCTTTTTTGTTTTGTTTTAGTTGTAGTTGGACACAATATATATTTTATTTTTATGTGGTGCTGAGGATCGAACCCAGGGCCCTGCACATGCTAGACAAGCGTTGTACCACTGAGCCACACTCCAGCCCCCTTATGTATATCTCTGAAGCACCAATTTAAAAAAATAAATAATGAAAAACCAGTAGTGTAGAAGAAGGGTAATGGGAAAAGGGAGGAGGGAGAGAAAGGGGGTATGGGGGACTGATATGGAGTAACTAAATTTCACGCAGGTATGATTATCTCAAAATGATCTCAACTGTTATGTATAACTACAATGCACCATTAAAAGAAAAAAATTCTATTGGTCTATTGATCGTTTATTTTCCATGTTGCAAAACTGTTATTGAATTCATAAGCACTTTAAATTTTTGATCTATTAAAAAAACTCTTCCTTGAGGATTGGTCTTATAAGCAATCCTTAGGGTAGATGTTTGAGGTGTATAATTATTATCAAAAACAAGTATTTGAGGTGACATTTTGAGCTTATTTCCTCATTAAACATGATTTTTTTCTTTCAACATAAGTACAGCTGTCTTATTTAATGGAGTTTCACTTTTATCTCCTCAGCTTGTACTCTGATGAAGGTGCTATAGAGAACCAAAGTTCTATGAGATAAAAGTATATGTCAGTTTGGGACTTTTGTAAATTTGGTATGTCGGTTATATAATTGTTAGTGAAAGTTGAATGATCTGTACAACTTTGTTAAAAATTTAATATAATGATCACTCTTCCATGAATGCTACTTACATTCTTCTTTTGAGTTATCATTTATCCTGTGGTGTGAGAATATGCAAGAAATAGAGTATTCCAAGAAAATAAGAACACTTCTCAATCAAGAATTTGGGTCTTGCTTCTTGTCATTTACATGTATTCTAGAGAATGTTTAAGGAGATGAAACATGCATCATTTAAATAGTCCATGCACTTTTAGTTTTAACATTTTTTGAAGTCAAAAATGGTGCACAGAGTGTCAATGTACAGGTTTACCGAATTTTCACCACTTTGATTTTGAGAGCTTGGTCTAATTAACAAATATAAGAGGAAAACTTATTCAAAGAACATTCCAAAAGTTGGAGAAATCACAGCTAACATACTATGTTCATGTAGTTGCTTAAATTTTTTTGAAATGGAAAATGGCACATTTCATATGCTTAACATTTAACTTTAGGAAAATACTTTTGAATGGAGGAAAAACAAATGAGAAAAGTGCTGTTTTTTTTTTTTTTTTGGTTTGAAACTAACAACCCCAATCATAATTATGATATTTTAATCTTCTTAAGTCTCTTTCAAATATGGCAGGGCAGGCCACAAAGCAACTCTTAGCAAATACAAAAAAAAATTAATATAAATTCCTGTGTCTTTTCAAATCATAATGGAATGATGTTAGAAATCAACACTAAAAAATCCTCAGAAGCACACATGGAAATTGAACGATACACTTTTGAAAGATGAATGGGTGATAGAAGAAATTAGGGAAGCAATTAGAAAATTATTAGACTCAAATGAAAACAGTGGTACAACATACTAGATCCTCTGGGACACTATGAAGCTAATTCTAAGAGGCGAGTTAATAGCTATGAGTGCCTACATAAGAAAAATCAGAAAAAAATCCCAAATAAACAATCTAATGTTGCATCTCAAGGTCTTTGAAAAAGAAGAACAAATCAGTCCTAAAACCAGTAGACAGAAGGAAATAATTAATATCAGAGACAAAGTAAATGAAATTGAGAATAAAAAAATACAAAGATCAAATATGGCAGGGAATGAGTATTTTGTACAGAAATAAAAAACACAAAACTAAAGATGAGAGCAGAGAAGACCTGGATATTGATAACTCAGACTGAAGTTTGACAGTACCTTTGTGATAAAAATCTTTTTTCTAAATATTATATCCATGTGACTGATTAACTTGACCTTCATAGGCTCAATTTTTCTTATATATATTTCTTTAATAATATGACTTTATACTCATATTTGGTGAGCATGAGGAAGATTCTAAATGTAGCTGAGAAAGGGATTTTTATAAGGCCTGCTATATGCTGTGTATCTTTTTTTATTAAATGAATTCAGAATAGTTATCTAATTTCTGTTATTTACAGAATTAAATATGATATTCTTCTCAGTGGCTTAATAAAATGTTTTTATAAGCCTTTTAAATTTGTAGCTATATTAAAAATATGTGTTCATTGTGAAAGTTAGAAAATTGAGGTATATTGCTAAAAACTAAAAAATCAGGTGTTACCTAGAATCACTATCAGTATTTTGGTTATATAAACTCCCAGTGTTTGGCTTATACATTGCTGTTTATTATACATATTATTTTGTATTTAATATTACATTACGGACATGTTTCTATGTTAATAAACATAAATCTGTCTACATTTTAGTGGCTGGTGCTATGGTTTGAATATGGTTTGTCCCTTACTAAATTTGTTGAAATTTAATTGCTATTGTGACTATGTTGTGAAGTGGGACCTTTAAGAATTGATTATTTTTTCTTAATTAATGTCTTCATTGTGGGACTGGATCAATTACCTTGAGAGTGTTTTTCATAAAGTGAGGCCATGCCTCATGTTTGTTCTGTTTTCTATAAATTCACTTCCTCTTTGAAATTCACTTCCTCTTCCTTTTTGCCGTGTATATGATGCAGTACAAGGCTCTCATCAGTTGTAGCCACTTGATCTTGGACTTGTAGCCTCTGCAACTGTGGGCAAATAAACTTCCTTGCTTTGTAAATTATCCATCTCAGGTATTCTGTTATAACAATAGAAAATGGACCATGTGAACTGGCTAATATTTAGTTGAAAATGATCCAATAATTTATATAAATAATCTATTATTACCAATTTTGGTCATTTATCTTTTTTTACTGGTGTAATCAGTGTTTTGATAACCATGAAAATTCAAGCTATCCTTGAATATGGATCCTTGCACAACTGTTTTATTGCTTTCTTAGAATACATTTTATAAGTTAATTCTTGGTCATTGGCTGGTTTAATGTTTTAAAATGAAAAATATTACTAATAGTAATGTGAAATAGTATATCCAAATTAGTAGTTACCATCATTTAAAAATTACTTGTCAATCTTATATGTGAAAATTGGTATGGTTGTTTTAAAATTTATTCTAATTTGCATGCTTTTGCTGTCTGCCTTAAACAGTCTTATGCTTGTCATTTGATTTTCATTGGTGAGTTACCTGTTTGTGTCCTTTTGCCATGTTGGTTTGTAACTATTCTTTACGCAACAAAGGTACATTTGCTTTATTTTGTAGGCTGGAAATATGTTCTGAGTTTTATTTCATTCTTTGATTCTTTTAAATGTCTAATTTAAAAAGTTTCTAATCTCACGTGTTAATCTTATACTTAATAGGTTACTTTAGTTCTTTACCTATAATATTAGAAGTATTCACCTCTATAATATTCTTCAAATATTTTAGTTTTATTTTTATTAGTATGTAATTTATTTCGATATAACTTGTGTACATAGCAACCACATCTCACATCTCCCAGGCAGTACCATTTATTGTCACCTAGAATATAATGTGAAGTACATACAACCCAAACATTTTATGAAATGTTCAAATTAGGCGTGAGGGCTACGTGCAGCCTAAATGAATCATTTAGAAGTACTTTTATAATTTTTTTTTATTTTAGTGCTTACAAGATAACAGACCTGTATGTTCTAGTAACTAGGATTTATGATTGATGATACAATTTTGTTAGTGCTTACAAGATAATAGACTTGTATACTATAGTAACTAGGATTTATGATTACTGCTGTTTGACAGTACTGAGCATTTTATGAATCTGCCTACCAGATCCTGTGACATGTGTTATTAAGAAACATTCATGTTGAGACATTATGTTGTAAAATCAATAAGCATTTTTGTTAATATAGATGGTACTGATAAAGGAATGCTCTATTTAAAAATAAGAGTGTCTTATATCTTATTTACTGTATTTAAACATATTTTAAATACATACTGTATTTAAAATATTTATATGGTGTCATTATGTAGCTGAGAACATGGTTCTTTTTTTAGGTCTTATTGTATCTTCTGTAATTGTATCTTTGAATCATCAGTAGAAAGATATTTTAGTGAGAACCAGAAGTGTCAGGCAAAATAGATTTTTCTTTTAAGTTAATGAAAATTGAATTTTTTAACTTGTCATTTCAGAATTTGGTAACAGCCAGCTTTGCCAAAGAATAAGGTGGCATTCTAGGGGTTTTAATCTTTCTTTAAACTCAGGTGGCTATTCTGATTTATAGTGTGTACTTAATCATTTCTCTGCTGATCAATTTCTTCAAAGTTTTGTTGTAAAAGCATATTTCTGGGCAGTTTCTCTGAAGGCTCATCTGTCATGCATTTCTCCTAGTGAATTTCTGAAGTTGGTAGGTGTAAGGGAGAGAGAAAGAAGGAGCATGTACATTAGAATCACCTGTAGACCATTTTTGTTTTAAAAATACCTGTCTTCTTTTTAGTTGAAAGTACTGTTGTTCCATTTCTCTCAGGTTTGATTGACCCCTTAAACGTGTTACAAAATGGTTGAGATTCACTACTTTAATATTGTACAATGTATCCTTGGATTAAACTAGCATTACTGAAGGTTTTATATCTGGACAACATAATATTTATTCCCATGTAGTTATTTTTATCAATTTTTTTCTGTAGTTGATATTATTAAACAAAGAGGAAAATTATAATCATCAGTCTTAGGAAACTTCTGTTTACTTTTTCTGTAAGATTGTTTGGGCCATTTGAATACATTGAGGGATATAAGAAATAATCATATAAGACTTACATTATCTTTATAGTTTTAGAAAACATTCTTTACACATTATGTATTTTAAAAAATTCTGGGGGGGTTGTGTATAGACACAATACCTTTATTTATTTAGATGTGGTGCTGAGGATTGGACCCAGTGCCCCACACGTGCAAGGCGAGTGCTCTACCACTAAGCCAAAATCCCACCCTCTACATTATATATTTTTGGAGAAGACCAGTGAGAAGACAGTGCTCTCTGATCTTAGTACCAGTAGTTTGCATTTCTACTGAGCAGCTAGATGATTTTTATCTTTCAATTCTGAGCCATGTAATCAGTTCCTTTTCCTCCTTAAATGACCTAGTATTAAGCACAGGGAACAATTTATGGCTCACCTCTTGCAGAACTTAATAAGTTATCATAAGTGAAATTCATTTCATAAAGGTTTTTTAAAACTTTTTTTTATTTTTGACATCTTCTTTGCTCTGATTTTATTAATTATTATCCCACTTTGTTGAACTGTATCTAATATTCTTTTTTTTAAATGTATATATTGTTTTACGGTGCTGATAACGCCAAGGTCGTGGGTTTGTTCCCCGTATGGGCCACCAAATGCCGCAGTCTGGCTGGGCACAATTCAGGAGCCACTTGTCAAAAGAAACAAACTTTATTTTTAGAACCACACACGCCAAACCACACAGCTCCTCAGGAAAAACCTTCAGAGCCCAACTGCCACCACAGGCTTCCCACAAGCCTCTCAACCTCCCCCACTCTTCCTGCTCTTGAGCTGATTGGCTGGGTCGCCTGGGCAGAGCCAAAAAAAGTCCCCCAATGAGCAGCTCCGTGGTCTGAAAGGGCAGGGAAACAGCCCAATGAGCATCACCGCAGAGGAGCCAATTAGTTGGCAGCTAGAAGTTTGCTGGGGCTGCTGTGAGCCAATCATCAGCTGGCAGCTGGAAGTTTGCTGGCAGCTGGAAGTTTGCTGGGGCCCCTTCAGCTGTGGCTCTCAACATCTTGTAGAGGGACACACAATATCGTTGTTTATTATTTTATTTTTTAGTGGTGCTGAGGATCAAACCAGTGCCTTCACACATTCTAGGCAAGCACCTTGCCATTGAGCTACAACCCCAGTCCTTGTATCTAATAACTTTTTGAAGTTGTCTTATGTAGATGCTTCTCAACCTAAAATGATGTTACATTCTGATTACCCATTTTAAGTTTAAAATATCTTAAGTCAAACATGAATTTAATCCACCTAACCTACTGAATATTTTAGCTTAGCCTAGCCTACTTGAAACATGTTCAGAATGTTTACATTAGCCTCCAATTAGGCAAAGTCATCTAACAAAAAGCCTACTTTATAATTGTGTGGGGTATCTCATGTCATTTATTGAATACCTGTATTTGGCAACAGAGTACAGTGTAGAGTGTCAGTTGTTGTATATAACATTTATCAATTTTGTTTACCTACTTTCTTCCTAATAGCTATGATAAAATTTGTTTTAGTTTTGGATTATACAGCTAGTTTTGTATTGTATTATATTGACTGAATTTGTAAATCTTTTCTCCAATATACATATACAAATCTATGTCATTTTGATTCCAGTTGCAGGGGATTTACAGGCATCCAGGAAATCCTATAGCAGTCATTGTTTATCAAGGATATATTATTTGGCAAATGTTTTTCTATAAGATAGCCATATCCAATGCCTAAACTCTTGTCTTTTTATTTTTAAATTATATTCCCTAGAAGCATATTTTCAACAATAGTAAGCTATTATAGATTGGTTCTATGCTTCAGTTAATGAAAATGTTAAAAATCAAAAGAATTATAACAGAAGATAATGTCAGTGTTGTTAGAAAAAATTCAGCAAAAGGGTTAATGAGAAATGTTCATAGGGTAGTGTTTCTGTAACATTTCATATATTATCAAGTATCAGTGTTACTTAAACTATTTTGAAAGAATAGAAAATTCAGAAATGTCACAAAATTATCATCGAATATGTGATGAATACTTTGTAAATTTTGTTGAGGCTACAAAGGAAATAATAACAAAGGAAGACTGTTTGATTTCAGACTTCCTAACTTGAGTGACAGCTGTTTAAAATATACACATTTTAT